>NW_021821116.1:0-105556 GCF_901001135.1 Rhinatrema bivittatum | reverse complement strand
CCCCCCCCCCCACTTAGCCCTCTCCCTTTCCCCAGCACATCAGATTTAGGTATCTCTTTGGTCAGCCATTTGAACTTAAAAAAATGTATCAATAACACCACAAAAGATTGCTTCTATAAGCTGCAAGTCCTCAAGAAAATTGGACCTCTCCTCCACCTCCATGATTTCCAGACTGTCCTCCAAGCCACTATATTCAGCAAGATTGATTATTGCAATCCTACTTTTAGGCCTTCCTACAATTTCCATCAAACCCCTCCAAATGCTGCAAAATGCAGCAGCTAGAATCCTCACCAGCTCCCGTAGAAGAGATCATATTACACCAATCGTTAGAGACCTCCATTGGCTTCCTATCTCGGCCAGAATACACCACAAGACCTCACAATTATCCAAACACTACATAACCAAAATATTCATTGGTTTAAGGACTCCCTGCGCTATCACACTTCCAATGACCACCAGAGCTGCCTACAAAGGATCCCTATCACTACCCTCTCACAAACTCACTCACCATAGCTCCACTAAAGATTGCACCTTCTCCGTAGTGGGACCTACACTATGGAACTCAATGCCACCCGAACACGCCAAGAACACTGCACAAAAACTTTCAAAAAAAACGTAAAAACTTGGCTATTTAAAAGGCCTACTACTCATAACAATAACACTCCACCATCCTTTCTCCCTAAAATCATCCTTCCTTTCCCCCCCCGATGAAATCCACAGACGCTTATCTATTTTACTTTCAGTTAACTCCTTGAACTAGAGCCTCAACACAGAATCTTGTAAATAGTTATTCCTTTTTCATTTTATTTTACGTTATTTCTTCATTTTATTAACCTATCCAACGTCCTTTGGACCCTTATTCTTCTACTTCATTCCCATCTTATTCCTTCGCCTCCCTGTTTCATGTAACTTATTTTTCACTTTCTAAATCATAAGCACATAAGAAATTGCCATGCTGGGTCAGACCAAGGGTCCATCAAGCCCAGCATCCTGTTTCCAACAGAGGCCAAACCAGAGCACAAGAACCTGGCAATTACCCAAACACTAAGAAGATCCCATGCTACTGATGCAATTAATAGCAATGTTGTATTAACCCTGTATGTAACTGATGTGATATGCAAATGAATGTCGGTATAAAAAAATGTAAATAAATAAAATAAAATGGAGGAAGAGGACTTCAGATGACTTAGAAAATAGCCACTGCTATTACTAGCATGTTCCAGTGCTTCTGCTCTTTTATTAATTCCTGTGCTCCTGGATCCTGCAGCTCTGGGTCTCTACCATTGTTCATCCTTGCCTCTCCAGCTATTCACCTTCTGTCTGAGAAAGCCTCTGATTGCCAAGCCCTGATATCCCTGACAGCCTAGGAGGCTGAAAATAGTATGTGTAATCAATTATACATTCACTGTTTCCTTCTCCTGACCAGAATACCCATCCCTTCCCCCAACCAGGGAACACTTCTACCTAACTCAGGTACAAGTTTGTGAGCTATGGAAACCTGTAGGTACCTTTAGCCTGGCAGAGGAAGGGGAAACCTTCAGACTGACAGTTTTCTTACCCAGCAAATGGCTTTGAGAATTACCCTCCATAAGACCAATGGTGTTTCCATATATGAGAACTGGAAACTCGTACCTTCATTGGCTGCTCCTACTGCAGTGTTCTCAGCTGCTCTCCTGCTGCATTCAATGTTTCTTCAGGTCCTCCAAGTCTCAGGTGGCTTCAGCCACCCCCTCTGGCAGCATTGCACAAGGATGTCTGCTCTTCTTCAATACCCTGAGCACAGGGGGTTATCCACTGCCTCTCTTCATCAGGACAGCTTGATCCAGCCTGGGATTTGTGGTCCTGCTTTTCTTGGGAAAATCAGTGAGGTCAAATAAAGCGTGGTTGACATATTCTGAAACAATGGCACCAGTTGGTGACCCTAATCCTCCATAGCCCCTGCTCCCCTGCTTGCCCAGCTCAGCACTGAGGACAGTTGCCTATAATCTCTTGACTTTCTGGTCTCCAAGCAACACCCTCCACTGTGACATCACCATATCTGGATTGCCTTAGCAACATAGAATATGATGTCACCAATATTCATAACACAACAAAATCAAGAAATATAAAACAGCTTCATAATGCTGAAACCTTACAAATAAATATTTCCAAAGAGCCAATGAATAGAATATCCATAATTAGTATAAAAAGGTTTAGCCAGACCACCCATATGATATTTCAAAACAGCAGGCACATCAAGAAATTTAAAACTAATAAGGAATTAAACAATCCCCTGCTGGGATTTTTGATTTTCAGTCACTCTGAGAATGTGGTGGGTAATTAGGGGGTAGAAGGGATCACATAATCCTTTCCCTCTTTTTCATGTACACACTCATTCATTTCTTACACACTCGCCCTCTCTCACATGCTCTGAGGCTCAGAGGATGCTGTACAGGGAAGGGGGGAGAGGAGGGTGGGCACCACACAGGGTGCAAGACCTGGAAGGGGGAGGGGCTTTGAGCCACTCATCAGGAGGCTGGGGGTGGGAGCTGCACGCAGTCGCTGTGGTGGCACGAGCCCTCCTTCATCACTATGCACTGCTGGCTCAGCTGGCCAGCCATGTCATCCTGGAGGCTCCCCCGCTCCTCATGGCCATCCTCGCTCCCAAGGACTGCCCAGGGCCCGGGAACCCCAGAGACAGGTCTGAGGGAGCAGGGGGATACTAGGCAGGGAGTGGGAGACTGTGGTCAGGGAGTGGGAGACTGTGCAGGGAGAGGGGAATGGAGAGGATATGTGCAGGAAGGGGTACGGGCAGGGAGGGGAGGGGTGGGGAGGGGGAGGGGAATGGAGAGGATACTATGCAGGAAGGGGTACGGGCAGGGAGGAGGGGGGGAGGGAATGGAGAGGATACTGTGCAGGAAGGGGTACGGGCGGGAGGGGAGGGGAATGGAGAGGATACTGTGCAGGAAGGGGTACGGGCAGGGAGGAGAGGGGGAGGGCAATGGAGAGGATACTGTGTAGGAAGGGGTACGGGCAGGGAGGGGAGGGGAGGGGGGAGGGGGGGGGGAATGGAGAGGATACTGTGCAGGAAGGGGTACGGGCAGGGAGGGGAGGGGAGGGGGAGGGGAATGGAGAGGATACTGTGCAGGAAGGGGTACGGGCAGGGAGGAGAGGAGGAGGGGGCGGGGTCACTGGAGAACACGTTAGTTTTGTTTAAATACTGGGAATTCAAAATTGCTAAGGCTTAAGTTAAAGTGCTTTCTGTTTTCTTTTCTTTACAAAGAATTGCTATTTACCTGGAAAGATTGGCTCTGGTTGCAGCAGGCAGCAGAAGAGAAAATGGCCATCTTTGGTTGGGGGGGGGGGGGGGTGCCAGTGATGCAAGGCTAAATCGACCGGGTAGAGTTCAGACCAGAGGGAGGGAGGGAGGGACTGCAAAGCTTTAACCCAAAATGTTGACCTTATGAAATAATATTTCACTGCTGCTCTGACTGTCTCAAAGCATGGATTGAAATGCATTTACTTCAGAACTGTTATATGCTTTTCCAGTAAATGAAAGAAGACTGTTTTCAGAATCATGCTTATCGAGTAGCATGCTTTATTACAAAGTTTGTATTTGTGGGGGTATAAGAGATTGTTTCCTGAACTTATTCCAAGTCCGTACAGACCCAGAGAAGTATGGCCACCCGAGCCAAAATAATGTTTCACCCCCTGGTGCACTAGAACATCAGATCAACCTTGACTAGTTAGAACCCTTTAACCTACATGGGATTATTCCCCTGATCACAGTTACTTTTGGTTATCATTCACTTGATAGCTATAGATAATCTGAGATTTTTCCAAGATTTCTTGCTCGCGTAACAGTGTCCAGTTTTTATCCTTCTAAGTGATACGTATCTTGTGGATTTTGTTCCTCAAGTAATGATTTTACACTGTTAACTCTGAAATTTATTTGAGAAACTTTGAACTTTCTCCCAGTGAGAGAAAGGGCCTTATCATTAGCAGGCCCCACACTTTGGAACACAGTGCCTACAGAGATCAGATTTATAAAGTGATCTCAAAACATTTAAGAAAAGTTTAAAACATGGCTTTTTTAAACATGCATTTTATAAAGAGACGGGAAAATAGAAAACATACAGGAATAGGCAGAAGAACACCGACACACAGCACTTAGGAATGTGCAGTAGAGTGGTCTTTGAACTCTACATCACTATAAACATAATTGTAACACTATGAATAATGAATTTTACCCGTGAACAGTACCTTACTGGTACACTCGGTCATGACCTACTTCACTAAACAATTGTTTGTCTTTAATGATATATTGTAACTGAACCTTTGACGGCACCTGTTAGAATGTACTATAGAACACTTTTCACTACATTAAATATGTGCCTACATGTAAACCGTAGCGATGGTAGATAACTTAGCGACGGTATAGAAAAGATTTTAAAATAAATAAAAATAAATTTCAAATCCCTTGAAGGAGTGGACTTATTACCTCTCCTTAACCTGTATGGGACCAGATTTGATGTCTGGTCCACCTAAATCCTATAGAGAAAGATAGCTCAGTGGGCAGGACCCTGCTAGGTAAGGATCAAAGACTGAGCCTTAGGTTCAGGATGATCTCGTGTCTCCAGGAGAAGACCTCCTATGAACAGCTCTGCATTAAAGTATTATGAAGTACATGTTATAAGAAGGTAGAGAGTAGGGATGTGAATCGTTTTCCATATCGTCTTAACGATAGAAATCGTGTGGCAGGGCAAGAAAATCGTCTTAGGCACGATTTTTAGTTAAAAAATCGTTAAAAATCGTTTTTTCCGATTAGTGCGCACTAACCCGAGTTAGTGCGCACTAACTCCCGTTAGTGCGCACTAACTCGAGTTAGTGCGCACTAACTCAAAATGATACAAATAGACACTTTCCAGGTCACTGAAGGTCAGTTAGGAATGAATATGTGTTACTATTGGCTGGCAGCCCTCTTATCTATTGATGTTACCAAAGTTACCACTGAGGTGATGGTTGGGGGGATGGGAAATGGAACTGGAAACTCACGAACAGCAACAGAAAATGAAACAAAGTGTTCACACTTCCCAGGTCAGTAAAGGTCACTTAGGAATGAATATGTATTCCTATTGGCTGGCTGTGCTCTTATCTATTGATGTTACCAAGGTTCCACTGAGGTAATGGCATTGGTTGGGGGGATGTGAAATGGAAACAGTTGGAAGCTTGACAAAAAAAGTAATGTGATGATCAGCACTTCTTTGTTTATTATTTTTGTTAGCAGGCACCTGAAATGCTAGTGCATGTTGAATTTGCCAATCACTGTGCATTTTAGAAAGGTGGTCCTGGCTGGAACTGTACACAGTTCAAATATATGTAATTGATTGTTGGTAAGGTATTTTTTAAGTAGCCAGCCACACTGGCACCAGTATGTTTACTTATCCCTTACTTAACTCACTAGCTCAGCTTTGTAAGAAGGGCTTCTCTGCTTGTGTGTTGCTTTTCTTTGTGTGAGGAGAGCAGAAGAAACATCAGATCTGTATTCAATCTACTACAGTCATCTCTTATATTAACCTACTCAATTTTTTTTAAATGATTTGTTATATCACTGAATTAATAATTCATTATTATTAGGTGGTGGTGAATGTCTGGACCCCCGCTGGGCTTTTGGCAAGTCTTGTGGGGTCAGGAGGCCCCCCAAGGTGGCCAAAAGTCCCTGGGGGTCCAGCGGGGGTCTGAGAGCGATCTCCTGTCGCGAATCGTTTTTTCGTAAGGAAAATGGCGCCGGCCATAGCAGGGTGGGTTTTAGGTTGCTTTAGCGTGCCGGTTTCCCCGCCCTCCCCCCCACTGGACCCCAGGTAATATAAGGCACTTTGGGGGGGGTTCGGGAGGGGGGGGGATTTATTTTCAAGGGTCAGGTTGTTGTGATCTTCCTGCACACAGTGCCCTAACCCTGGCAGGAGGGGGGGGATTTATTTCAAGGGTCGGGGTGTTGTGATCTTCCTGCACACAGTGCCCTAACCCTGGCAGGAGGGGGGGGGATTTATTTTAAAGGGTCGGGGTGGGTTTTAGGGTTGCTTTAGTGTGCCGGTTTCCCGCCCTGCCCCCACTGGACCCCAGGTAAATAAGGCACTTTGGGGGGGTTCGGGAGGGTGGGGGATTTATTTTCAAGGGTTGGGGTGGGTTTTAGGGTTGCTTTAGCGTGCCGGTTTCCCCGCCCTGCCCCCCACTGGACCCCAGGTAAAATAAGGCACATTGGGGGGGTTCGGGAGGGTGGGGGATTTATTTTCAAGGGTCAGGGTGTTGTGATCTTCCTGCACACAGTGCCCTAACCCTGGCAGGAGGGTGGGGGATTTATTTCAAGGGTCGGGGTGTTGTGATCTTCCTGCACACAGTTCCCTAACCCTGGCAGGAGGGTGGGGGATTTATTTTAAAGGGTCGGGGTGTGTTTTAGGTTTGCTTTAGCGTGCCGGTTTCCCCGCCCTGCCCCCCACTGGACCCCAGGTAATATAAGGCACTTTGGGGGGGTTCGGGGGGGGGGGATTTATTTTCAAGGGTCAGGGTGTTGTGATCTTCCTGCACACAGTGCCCTAACCCTGGCAGGAGGGTGGGGGATTTATTTTCAAGGGTCGGGGTGTTGTGATCTTCCTGCACACAGTGCCCTAACCCTGGCAGGAGGGTGGGGGATTTATTTTCAAGGGCCGGGGTGTTGTGATCTTCCTGCACACAGTGCCCTAACCCTGGCACCAGGGGTGTTGGGATCTTCCTGCACACAGTGCCCTAACCCTGGCACCAGGGGTGTTGTGATCTTCCTGCACCCAGTGCCCTAACCCTGGCACCAGGGTGTTGTGATCTTCCTGCACACACAGTGCCCTAACCCTGGCACCAGGGGTGTTGTGATCTTCCTGCACACAGTGCCTGCCCCTGACTCCCCCCCGCCCCCATGGCCCGGCCAGTGAATAGTGTGGGGGTGAGTGGTGGGGGGGGGGGGGAGGGAGGGATGGGAAGGGAGAGACAGCCCCTGCATTCAGGGGCTGTCTCTCCCTTCCTATCCCTCCCAGGGAGTGGGGCTGGCTCTCCCTTCCCATCCCTCACAGGGAGTGGGGCTGCTTGCCCCTTCCCCCCCCCCCCCCCCCCCTCCCCTTCCCCTTCTCTCTCCCATATACCAGCAGTGGGGGATGTGAAGGGTGGGATACTTCAGCCCTTTCCAGTCTGAGCTTCTGAACTTACTTTTTTTCATCTTCTTTTTTATTTTCTCATTGTAGATGGATCATGATAGGGAGTCAGCCCAACCGTCCTCCTCAAAGGCCGATCGTGATGCTAGGTCCCGGAAGCCACGGTTCACACAGGCAGATGTGGACCTCCTAGCCCGGCTACTCCTCCTGGATGAGGAGCATCTCTACACCCCCTCAGGCAGCAGGCCTAACCTTCAAAGGGAGTCTGCAGCCTGGGTGGCTCTCCAGGAGGAGTTCTGCCGGAGAGCCTCTTACCCGCGTGAGATCGAAGATCTCAAGAAGAAAGGTGAGAGATAATGTTAGTGGTGTATTATATTATTTATATTTATTTATCATTTTGAAATGATGTGATTTGTATTTGGGAATTTTGAATGCCACATTAAAAGATAGCTAATTTTTTTTTTATTACTAAATGTTATATTGCATAAAAAAATAACCTAGCAGGGCATGTTGTGTTTGTAATTAATTTATTAATCAATTAATGTTATTCTATTTCCTTTCTACCTCTAATTCTCAGGTCGGCATCTGAGACTTCACGAGGGTGATTGGCTTGAGGAGGTCCGCCTGACTTTAGCGCGTCCTTCGCCTGGTAGGCTGTTTGAGAATACTCCACAAGTACACAAATATTATTCAATTAATTGTAATGGAATTTGTGTTTAATATTGTTTGTGTCAGTTCCAATTCCTTTTTTTTAAATTTTAACTGTTGTTCTGTGAAATTTGATCTGTGTCTTCGTACAGAACCACACACCAGCAGGGACGAGGCAGGGCTTCCTGGGCCCAGTAGCTGTCAGCAGAGGAGGACGGAGCGAACCGTCACTGGTGGGCCAGGTATTATATTATTAGATAATTGAGCCCTGACCATTGACCAACATGCTGCAAATGTGAATGGGGGATAAATGTGAGACTGAGGGAAGGGGGTATAGTCACTGTGAGAGGGGAGGGAGGCAGTAGTGGAGGAGAAAGAGGATGAGTGAGAAGAAGAACTGTAGAAGAGTGCCATGTTAAAAAATGAACTGAAAAACATTTTTTTTTAATGTACGTGTGTACGGGCTTAATGGCTTGTATTTTGGCCCACAGGGCCAGTATGTATGTTGTAGTACTAGTAGTAGTAGTTTGTCTAGTATCTGTCTGAGGCAGAAAATCAAAATTATTGTTTGTGATCAGTCAGTTATATAGGGTGGGATAGATGTATGTATGTTATGTTATATATTTATATAATATTATCTCTAATTATCTAGAATGATATCCCTCCACTCTCCCTCTCCGAGGTTGTAGACTATAAACTCATTTTTCCAAAACCCTACAATTTAGTAAACTAAGGGGTTGAATGTATTTTAATATTGTAAACTTGCTGGTGCGTACAATACTGGTTTGTGGCCCTCGAGGACCATAACTGCCCACCCCTGTTCTATATCTTATGTAGAATTTTTTACATTTCTTTACAGGGCAAGAAGAGGCAGCCACAGCCACCAGTGCCACTGCCAGTGCCCAAAGGATGGAGGCAG
Organism: Rhinatrema bivittatum; assembly: GCF_901001135.1. NCBI lineage: Eukaryota > Metazoa > Chordata > Amphibia > Gymnophiona > Rhinatrematidae > Rhinatrema > Rhinatrema bivittatum. The sequence continues at coordinate 96,832 of NW_021821116.1, read as the reverse complement.
CCACAGCCGGGCCCAGCAGCACCAGCACCAGCACTGCTGCTGTACTCCTTGCAGGATCTCCTCCAAGCTGCGTATGTACTGCACATGCGCAGTTTGGCATGCTGAAGGAGCTCCTGCAGGGAGTAAACAGCATCAGGGCAGATGTCAAGGATGTGCAGAGGAGGCTGTCAGCCATGGAGGAGGCCTTTCAGGAGCTGAGGGCACAGGTATCTCCTCCTCATGAGATGCCTCGTGAGGAGGAGATGCCACTGCCCTCTGCTCCAGAGCAGGATCCTCCTCTCGGGTTGCCATTCTCCTCTCCACATCCTTGAGTACTGGGTGCTAAAACACATAATTTTTTTTTGGTATGTTGTCATTGTAAAGTTATATTTTTATAACAGTGTTATTTAATTTCGTTATAGTTTTGTAGTTAATAAAATGTTTTAAATTTGAGAAATATTAGTGGACTCAATTATTAAAATTATTATAAATTGGGATTTATAGTCAACAGATTTTCTAACATGCACACAGCAATAAAATTACCAGTGTTATCAATTAGTCTTTCAGTTTCCAATCCAGTCCATCTGCAACTCATCAAGATCAGCCTCAGCTTCCCCCATTTCTCCCAGACCACGACCTAGTCATGATTTGACTGTTAAGACTTCTTATACTATCACTTACTCCAGATAAAGAGCGAGAGTAAATATAAAGCTGCCAAATCTACACATACAGTAAATCTCTTATAAAATAGCGACTAACATACATAAATGTTGGCCTCCACTTGGGAACACCTAGACCATCCCTTTTTTCACACGTGTAGATTTACTCATGTTGTACTATATGTATATAAAGAAGTATATGCTATTTATGTAAACACGTAAATGCTGTTTTTATTAATGCAACTTGAAAATTCAACTTAACATGTATCTGCTCCGCAGGGAGAAATAATTAAATCTCGGCCAGAGAAACCTTTTACTGACCACAGGGAGGTTAGGTAACTCATGACACAACTGGAGATGGTTTTGATTTAGGCACTAACTTACGTGGTCAGGCTTTATTTAGAGAGTGAGACAAATTGGTCCCTACAAACCAGGGTTTTCCAAATAAATAACCACTCACTCAGCAGGATTTTATGCATGATGTAAATTTGCATATACTGAGTCCCCATGATATGCAAATGTATTTCATGCATAATTCTTTGTGGATATTCTAAAAATCCAACTGGCTGTGGAATCCCCAGGACCGGTTTGGTAAGCTGAGCTATAAACTGTCTCAGCCAGAAAAATAAACCATGCCCCTATCACAGTATGATATACATTAACTGCTTAGAGAGACTATGGTCAAAACTCAAAAGTACTTTAACTGCCTGTTTTCTAACAGCTGCTAAATAAGCGCACACAGTTGATAGACACAAACTTAGGTTTCTTTCTTGCACATACAAAGTCCTTATTCATCAAGCTGACAAGATAGATGATAACAGCACAGCAGACACCTGAGGTGAAGAGGCAGGGGCAGTTCTATCATGAGGCACTGGCAGTGCTTCTGCTGAATGCTCCATCCTGCTGTGTTCCCAAACGACCTTGCATCCCCATCCTAGACAAGAGACTCACTCCTCCTCCCAGTCACAGCGAATTTCACATTATGAAGCAGCGGAAGGTTGATTTTGATGAAAACCAATTCCTCTACTAAGTCTGGATTCAAACGTGCACGGAGTGGACTCACAATATTCCCTGTCAATGAAAATACTCGTTCACTTTGCACACTGGTGGGTGGGCAGGAAAGAAAGTGTTGTGCTACTCTGGTAAGATAAGGCCACATTGAAGCTTTTTCTGCCCAATATCTCAGGGGATCTGACTCCATGCTCTCAACTGGCTCAGAGAGAAAATTCTTCACATGAATTTCTGCAACCTTCTCTTGCAGGTGCTGCTGGTTAGCAGCCCCACCACTCTGAAATGTGACAAATCTTGCTCTTGCTTTGAAATAGGACCAGTTTCATGAAATTTGGGAGGACAATGGGTTGTCATCATGGGAGGGAAGCAGCTGGTGGAACTGGAAGCAGCTGAACAGGATGGAGTGGGAGGAGTTGAAATCTTTTGAACCATTTCAATCAACTTATGTGTCCAGGATGCAAGAGTATTGCACTTGAGAGCAACATTGCCTTTCACACGTGGGTCACACATAGTAGCTAAGATATAGCTATCCTTCTCCATTAGAGGTTTCAACCTTTTCTGTACTTGCTCTTTTAAGCATCTCACAAGCTGCAACACTTCCTTCGACAAATCTGTCTGATGCAGAAATTCCTGTAATACCTGCTCCAGATCATATATTACAGGAATGATATCACCTAACGTGGCTGTAGCTGCACTCAGTGCATCAGTATATTCTTTGAAAGGCTTGAGGACATGCACCATCTGTGCAATGTTTGTCCAGTCCTGACATCCAAGTGGATTTTCCAATCCAATTTCAGATTCCATTGCCAAATCATGCAGAGGTGTCTGTTGTTCAGACAACCTCTCCAACATAAGATAGGTGGAATTCCATCTGGTAGGCACATCCTGAACGAGGTTATGCAATGGTGCCCTAACTGCTTTTTGTTTTTCTCTGAGTTCCTTCCCACTTTTCACACTGCGATTGAAATGCCCAGTTATTTTGCGGCACTTTTCAATCAACCGCTTCAGGGCTTGACGACTAGTACCTTGCACTTCCTTGGCACTTAGCCCCAACGCATCCCTCACTACCAGGTGCAGTGTATGTGCAAAGCATCGGATGCCTTTGAATCCACCATCCTCCAGAGCCTTAATCATATTGGCAGCATTGTCAGTAATGATATATCCATTTAAACATTCCATATCACTGCTTCTAAGTAGCCCTTTCCATCCTTCCATCATCCCCTGAATTGTCTGTAAGATATTTCAGAAGTATGTCTCTGGTCTAGCACTTGAGCATGCAGTAAAGCCCACCGGTATCCTGGAGAAAGCTTTTTGGAGCTGCTGGTGCTACTGCCACTGCTTGTGCTTGTGCTGTCAGTTAATGCCTCATCCAGCTGCCACCAATGTGCTGTTAGAGACAAATATGCATGTGTTGCATTCTTACTAGTCCAAAGATCAGTGGTGAGATGTATGCTCCTTCCCTTTGCCCTTGCCATCACAATCTGCATTTCAGCACGACATTGTGAGTACAGGGAAGGAATCACCTGACGGGTAAATGTAGTTCTTGAAGGAATTTTGTAGTCAGGTGCTAACAGATGTATCAGCTGCTGAAATCCATCATTCTCTACAATCTGCAGTGGCTGATCATCCACAGCAATCATTACAGCAATTTGTCGTGTCACCACTTTGGATACTACTTGCTTCCTAGTCTGTGAAATTGAAGAAGGACACCACCCCATCTGCTCAACAGTAGCTTGCCGCTGCTGCCGGGGAAGAGGAGAAGGAGAAGTCTGCTTCTGCTTCACATACACACAATCTTCTGAAGTAATTTCCTTCTTTGGCTTCCCTGCAGCTTCTTCTGCAAGCAACACTGCTTTATGTTCTCTTTCAAGGTGATATTTCATGTTGGTGGTAGTAAGATGTCCAATAGTTCTTCCACGGCTCACCATCCTTTTACAATGGATACATTGAGCACATCTCCAATCATCCGTAACATTAAAATGATTCCAAACCTTAGATGTTTTTCTACTGTCCCTTACTCTAGGCTGGACATTTCTTGTCAGTGTTGTCATCAGAGTAGGAGAGTAGTAGTACTAGGAGTAGAAGTAGCAGAAGTTGTTCTTGTAGTAACCTGCAAATTTTCAACTGGTTTAGGACTAGAGAGGATACTACTGGCGCTGACAGTGGTTTTTTGACAATCGGACTACCATCATCTGATTCATCATCACTACTATCACTGTCATTGGCGGTGTTCTTCTCCTCATCCTGAATATCATCATTGTCATCCTCCTCCTCAGACTCAGAGTCCTCTGATTCTCTATTCAGCACTTTCTGTAGCACTTCATCCATCAATAAACTTTGCTGCTGCAGCACAGATTTCACTTTCACCTTTCCAGATTTTGCTCCTTCCTTGTCCTGCAAGTTACCTTGCTCCTTTACATTCGCTGAAGTAGAAGGGGTATCATCAAATCGCAGTTTTTTCCTACTGACTGGAATTTTCTTTCCAGTAGCACTCTTCTTCTTACCAGCAAACATTTTAAAACGTTATGGCTGCAAGTCCAGTCCAGTACCAACAAGTAAGCTGGCACAGCAGTGTACTGAGCAGCACCTAATAGATAAGATATAGAAGGGTTAAATACAGTTAGTGAGTGACTTCGTCAGTCAGTGACAGGTCACTGTGTGATTAGTAATCTGACTAGTGGCTCACTGGCGTGGCTAGTAGCCAGCCACTAGCCAATGACACTAGGCTACCCCATAATATTATATTTACTTATACTTGCACTACTAACACAAACAATTTATTTATAAATTTAAGGCTCACGTGCATTTGCAAGTCCAGCACCAACACAGGGGTAGTGGCTGGCTAGTGTAAGACAACACACTAGTTTACTAGTAAATCGGGGGAAGTGGGAGGGGAAGGGGAGGGCGGGAAACCGGCAGACTAAAGCAACCCTAAAACCCACCCCGACCCTTTAAAATAAATCCCCCACCCTCCCAAACCCCCCCAAAGTGCCTTATATTACCTGGGGTCCAGTGGGGGGGAGGGCAGGAAACCGGCACACTAAAGCACCCTAAAACCCACCCCGACCCTTTAAAATAAATCCCCCACCCTCCCGAACCCCCCCAAAGTGCCTTATATTACCTGGGGTCCAGTGGGGGGGAGGGCAGGGAAACCGGCACACTAAAGCAACCCTAAAACCCACCCCGACCCTTTAAAATAAATCCCCCACCCTCCCGAACCCCCCAAAGTGCCTTATATTACCTGGGGTCCAGTGGGGGGGGGGCAGGGAAACCGGCACACTAAAGCACCCTAAAACCCACCCCGACCCTTTAAAATAAATCCCCCACCCTCCCGAACCCCCCCAAAGTGCCTTATATTACCTGGGGTCCAGTGGGGGGGAGGGCAGGGAAACCGGCACACTAAAGCAACCCTAAAACCCACCCCGACCCTTTAAAATAAATCCCCCACCCTCCCGAACCCCCCCAAAGTGCCTTATATTACCTGGGGTCCAGTGGGGGGGAGGGCAGGGAAACCGGCACACTAAAGCACCCTAAAACCCACCCCGACCCTTTAAAATAAATCCCCCACCCTCCCGAACCCCCCCAAAGTGCCTTATATTACCTGGGGTCCAGTGGGGGGGAGGGCAGGGAAACCGGCACACTAAAGCAACCCTAAAACCCACCCCGACCCTTTAAAATAAATCCCCCACCCTCCCGAACCCCCCCAAAGTGCCTTATATTACCTGGGGTCCAGTGGGGGGGAGGGCAGGGAAACCGGCACACTAAAGCAACCCTAAAACCCACCCCGACCCTTTAAAATAAATCCCCCACCCTCCCGAACCCCCCCAAAGTGCCTTATATTACCTGGGGTCCAGTGGGGGGAGGGCAGGGAAACCGGCACACTAAAGCAACCCTAAAACCCACCCCGACCCTTTAAAATAAATCCCCCACCCTCCCGAACCCCCCCAAAGTGCCTTATATTACCTGGGGTCCAGTGGGGGGGAGGGCAGGGAAACCGGCACACTAAAGCACCCTAAAACCCACCCCGACCCTTTAAAATAAATCCCCCACCCTCCCGAACCCCCCCAAAGTGCCTTATATTACCTGGGGTCCAGTGGGGGGGAGGGCAGGGAAACCGGCACACTAAAGCAACCCTAAAACCCCCCCGACCCTTTAAAATAAATCCCCCACCCTCCCGAACCCCCCCAAAGTGCCTTATATTACCTGGGGTCCAGTGGGGGGGAGGGCAGGGAAACCGGCACACTAAAGCAACCCTAAAACCCACCCCGACCCTTTAAAATAAATCCCCCACCCTCCCGAACCCCCCCAAAGTGCCTTATATTACCTGGGGTCCAGTGGGGGGGAGGGCAGGGAAACCGGCACACTAAAGCAACCCTAAAACCCCCCCGACCCTTTAAAATAAATCCCCCACCCTCCCGAACCCCCCCAAAGTGCCTTATATTACCTGGGGTCCAGTGGGGGGGAGGGCAGGGAAACCGGCACACTAAAGCAACCCTAAAACCCACCCCGACCCTTTAAAATAAATCCCCCACCCTCCCGAACCCCCCCAAAGTGCCTTATATTACCTGGGGTCCAGTGGGGGGGAGGGCAGGGAAACCGGCACACTAAAGCAACCCTAAAACCCACCCCGACCCTTTAAAAAAAACCCCCACCCTCCCGAACCCCCCCAAAGTGCCTTATATTACCTGGGGTCCAGGGGGGGAGGGCAGGGAAACCGGCACACTAAAGCAACCCTAAAACCCACCCCGACCCTTTAAAATAAATCCCCCACCCTCCCGAACCCCCACAAAGTGCCTTATATTACCTGGGGTCCAGTGGGGGGGAGGGCAGGGAAACCGGCACACTAAAGCAACCCTAAAACCCACCCCGACCCTTTAAAATAAATCCCCCACCCTCCCGAACCCCCCCAAAGTGCCTTATATTACCTGGGGTCCAGTGGGGGGGAGGGCAGGGAAACCGGCACACTAAAGCAACCCTAAAACCCACCCCGACCCTTTAAAATAAATCCCCCACCCTCCCGAACCCCCCCAAAGTGCCTTATATTACCTGGGGTCCAGTGGGGGGGAGGGCAGGGAAACCGGCACACTAAAGCAACCCTAAAACCCACCATGACCCTTTAAAATAAATCCCCCACCTCCCGAACCCCACAAAGTGCCTTATATTACCTGGGGTCCAGTGGGGGGGAGGGCAGGGAAACCGGCACACTAAAGCAACCCTAAAACCCACCCCGACCCTTTAAAATAAATCCCCCACCCTCCCGAACCCCCACAAAGTGCCTTATATTACCTGGGGTCCAGTGGGGGGGAGGGCAGGGAAACCGGCACACTAAAGCAACCCTAAAACCCACCCCGACCCTTTAAAATAAATCCCCACCCTCCCGAACCCCCCAAAGTGCCTTATATTACCTGGGGTCCAGTGGGGGGGAGGGCAGGGAAACCGGCACACTAAAGCAACCCTAAAACCCACCCCGACCCTTTAAAATAAATCCCCCACCCTCCCGAACCCCCCAAAGTGCCTTATATTACCTGGGGTCCAGTGGGGGGAGGGCAGGGAAACCGGCACACTAAAGCAACCCTAAAACCCACCCGACCCTTTAAAATAAATCCCCCACCCTCCCGAACCCCCCAAAGTGCCTTATATTACCTGGGGTCCAGTGGGGGGGAGGGCAGGGAAACCGGCACACTAAAGCAACCCTAAAACCCACCGACCCTTTAAAATAAATCCCCCACCCTCCCGAACCCCCCAAAGTGCCTTATATTACCTGGGGTCCAGTGGGGGGGAGGGCAGGGAAACCGGCACACTAAAGCAACCCTAAAACCCACCCCGACCCTTTAAAATAAATCCCCCACCCTCCCGAACCCCCCCAAAGTGCCTTATATTACCTGGGGTCCAGTGGGGGGGGAGGGCAGGGAAACCGGCACACTAAAGCAACCCTAAAACCCACCCCGACCCTTTAAAATAAATCCCCCACCCTCCCGAACCCCCACAAAGTGCCTTATATTACCTGGGGTCCAGTGGGGGGGAGGGCAGGGAAACCGGCACACTAAAGCAACCCTAAAACCCACCATGACCCTTTAAAAAATAAATCCCTCACACCAAACAAAAGCAACACACAAGCAGAGAAGCCCTTCTTACAAAGCTGAGCTAGTGAGTTAAGTAGGAGGATAAGTAAACATACTGGTGCCACTGTGGCTACTTAAAAAATACACTTACCAACAATCAATTACATATATTTGAACTGTGTACAGTTCCAGCCAGGACCACCTTTCTAAAATGCACAGTGATTGGCAAATTTCACGTGCCTGCTAACAAAAATAATAAACAAACAAGTTCTAGTCACGTGAGTGCTGATCATCACATGTCAAGCTTGCAACTGTTTCCATTTCACATCCCCCCAACCATTACCTCAGTGGAAACCTTGGTAACATCAATAGATAAGAGCACAGCCAGCCAATAGGAATACATATTCATTCCTAAGTGACCTTTACTGACCTGGGAAGTGTCAACACTTTGTTTCATTTTCTGTTGGTGTTCGTGAGTTTCCAGTTCCATTTCCCATCCCCCCAACCATCACCTCAGTGGTAACATCAATAGATAAGAGGGCAGCCAGCCAATAGGAACACATATTCATTCCTAACTGACCTTCAGTGACCTGGAAGTGTTATTTGTATCATTTTCAGTTAGTGCGCACTAAATCGAGTTAGTGCGCACTAACGGGGAGTTAGTGCGCACTAACACGATTTAACGATTTTTAACGATAAATCGTTAGAATTTCTATTGTATCGTGTTCTATAACGATTTAAGACGATATAAACATTATCGGACGATAATTTTAATCGTTGAAAAACGATTCACATCCCTAGTAGAGAGTCTACTAAATGTCTATGGATGAGTACACTGCTAGTGTTATAATCTCGTTATAGTTGAGGACCCTGGATCATTGTGAGAGCTGACTCCACCCACAGGGAGAAGCCCTGTGGGGACTCACTACGATAGGTGTGGCCACAGCTGAGACTGACACAAAAGTAAGAGACTTTATTAGACTGGAACATGGATAATACCCACAGATGGAATGAAGACAGTCCAGAGTAGTAAGGTTGCTCAATGATGATATCCCTGGTAGTGGGAGTGAGAGAAGGTAGCTGAGATGAGCACGGTAGTGGCCCAAGGCACGGGATACACTGGCGGTTCCGTCAGCAAGGTGGTAGAAATGAAAAGTGAACTCACAAGGCTGAACTAGGCAAGATCCACAAACAAGGATAGATGGATTCTCCAGGCAGGAAGGTCCTCTGAGGAGGAATAGCTAGAACATGACAAGGCCCTCGAGGAGCGGGTACCTAAAGCATTCTAAGTTCAGGAGTTCAGGAACCTCGACTATAAATGGACATCGAGGGTCTGGGGGCGAAGGCAAGGTTTTTTGAGAAAAGCCTCCTTGAGGGTTTGAAACGCCACAACAACTTCTGGAGACCACTGCGAAGGGTTGGCTCCCTTCTTTGTCATGGCAGTAAGTGTCATCGAAGCCCTCTCTGAAGAACTCCCCAAGTTAGACCTCACTGATGCCAACACCGCCATCTCCTCTTGGAATCAACTCACCAACACTGTGGCAGACAATTCTTTGAGAGTAGAAGTCTTTTTTGGCTTTGTCCGTGGCATTACGATAGGTGTGAAGTAAGGATCGAAACTTCGATTGTAAGGCAGGGAGTTGTTCTTTGCACCATCTTCTCTCAAGTTTTCTAAGTTCAGTTTTCATGGTTCTGAGTTCAGGGGTGTACCAAGGTTTCTTTTTGTTATTGGCAGGATTGATTACTTTGCATTGTCAATCCTGCCAATAACAAAAAGAAACCTTGGTACACCCCTGAACTCAGAACCATGAAAACTGAACTCAGAAAACTTGAGAAAAGATGGCGCAAAGAACAACTCCCTGCCTTACAATCGAAGTTTCGATCCTAACTTCACACCTATCGTAATGCCACGGACAAAGCCAAAAAAGACTTCTACTCTCAAAGAATTCACCAGTTCCAATTCAACCCCCGAGCTCTCATTCAATACGTATCCAACCTTATTACCTCTCCTCCCAACACTCTTCCCGACAACGATGACCAATCCAAATGTGAAAAACTGGCCTTATTTTTCCGCAACAAAATTGAAACCCTTATGGCACGCTTTACTTCCCTCCCCGCACCCAACAACCCCCTCACACCCACCAACACTCCCCCCACGAATTCCACGTACAACATACTCTCACACAAATCCTCTGAATCTACAAACACCACAGCTACTCTTACCTCATTTGAGAATACATCCCCTTTAGAAATAGAATCCACGCTCAAAAAAATCAAACCTGCAATGCATCCCTCAGACACTATCCCTACGAAGACACGCCTCACCATCCCTAATATAATAGCAAAACCCATAGCCAACATCATTAACAAATCCATTTCCCTTGGCATGGTTCCAATGCAACTCAAAAAGGCCATTGTAAAACTGATCCTCAAAAAACCCGAACTTGATCCCTCAGAACCTGCTAACTATCGCCCGGTATCTAACCTCCCCTTCCTATCTAAAATCCTGGAAAGAATCATAAACCAGCAGCTGATCAACTACCTTGATGAACATCACATTCTATTCCCATCGCAATATGGGTTTCGCAAACATCATAGCACCGAAACCCTCCTCATCTCCCTCTCTGAATACATACTTAAAGCCTTTGATAAAGGACAATCCTATATACTCGCTCCATTTCAGCCGCATTTGACACTGTCAACCACAACACACTCCTAAACCGACTTAAAGAAATTGGCATCTCTGGCACCCCCCTCCTATGGTTCCAATCATACCTTAACGATAGGTATTACAGTGTAAAAATTGGACACCATGAATCAAAAACTATCAGACTGTCGCAAGGAGTGCCACAAGGCTCCTCACTCTCCTCCACACTATTTAACATTTATCTCCTCTCTCTATGTCAACTACTCTCCAAACTTGGTTTCCCACATTTCATCTATGCTGATGATGTGCAGATCCTTATTCCCATTACAGACTCACTCACGAACGCCTTAAAAATTTGGAACTCAGCCCTCATCGACATTAATAAATTTCTCTCAGACAACTTCCTGGCTCTTAACACTGCCAAAACAGAACTCCTCATCATATCACCCCATAACATCTCCTTCCACACCCCATCGTCCCACACACAACCCCACCCCTACCACCACCTCTCAACACGTCCGCAGCCTCGGTGTAATTATTGATAACCACCTCAGTCTGAAAACGTTCATCTCCTCCACCATAAAAAATGGCTTTTTCAAACTACACACCCTAAAAAGACTCAAACCCCTCCTACACCCCTATGACTTTCACACAGTACTCCAAGCCACTATCCTATCCAAACTTGACTACTGTAACGCAATCCTCCTAGGCCTCCCAAAAAACTCAATACAACCACTGCAGATGTTGCAAAATGCTGCTGCCCGCTTACTCACCAACACCTATCGTCACGAACACATTACACCGGTTCTCCAGTTCCTACACTGGCTTCCAATCTCCTACAGGATAATATATAAAACCCTTACACTTATACACAAGTCCATATACAATCACAACATGCAATGGTTCTCTGAGCAATTCATCTTCAGCAACCCAAACAGACCTACGAGAACGCGAAACTTATTACACCATCACCCAAAACATACAAACTTATCTCCACAAAAGAATGCTCTCTCACCATTGCAGGTATAGCCCAATGGAACAAAATGTCCCCAAGTCTTCGCCAGGAATCATGCCACAGGAAATTCAAACAAAACCTCAAGACCTGGCTTTCCATGCAGGCATACTCCTGACAGTTTCTCTACCCTCCTCAACCTCTAGTGTTCTCCCTTGATCCCAGTCCCACTCATGACATTTTCCCTTACAATTCCTTCTCCTATGCAATCTCCCCACTACCCACTACCAGGTGTTGAGGTAGTGTGATTGGGTTTGAATAGGGACCAACATTTGTTAATCAAGGGAGCAGTGAGTCACTCAGGCTGACTAACTGAAGTTAGACTGTTTGTATTTCCCAACCCTCCCACCCCTCGCCCACCCACCCCTAGCTCATCCCTTAATTTATAGGCAGGTGCCACTTTCACAAAAAAAAAAAAAAATCAACAAAAACTTTATTGAGAATTCGATCAGACCCCGGTAGGCCACTACCAGACACATAGTGAATTCACTAATACATTTAAAGGAAGTTAGACACATTCCTACTCCCATAGCAACCTAAACCTTAACTAGGAACTGATCAAAATTGAGATGAAGGCAGCAGTCCAGCAGCAAGAGGGGGGCTTCCCAGTCTTTTGCATCGAGTGTCACATGTATGATTTTTTACCCACCGGTGAGAAGTTGTACATGTGCATGCGATGCAAAGAGCTCCTAGCTCTCAGAGAACGAGTCCGATCTCTGGAGGCTAGAGTGGCAGACCTGGAGGAGCTGAGGGAGACAGAGAGGTATATAGATGAGACCTTCAGGGACATAGTAGTCAAGTCCCAACTTCAGACTGGCAGCCCTGGTGCTGCCTTGGAGGAAGAAGGTCTCATAATGGGAGAGCACCAACCAGGTGTAGCAGGAAAGGATCCTGTAGCAAGGACTTGCTCTCTAGGTGATGCATTGTCCTTTCGCACTGAGGATATCTCCCCAAGGCCTACTGCCCAGGAGGGAAGGGTTAGGTCGGCCGTCATAGTTGGTGATTCGATTATTAGGAATGTAGATAGCTGGGTGGCTGGTGGGCATGAGGATCGCCTGGTAACATGCCTACCTGGTGCGAAGGTGGCGGACCTCACGCGTCACCTAGATATGATTTTAGACAGTGCTGGGGAGGACCCGGCTGTTGTGGTACACGTGGGCACCAACGACATAGGAAAATGTGGGAGGGAGGTTCTGGAAGCCAAATTTAGGCTCTTAGGTAGAAAGATTAAATCCAGAACCTCCAGGGTAGCATTCTCTGAAATGCTCCCTGTTCCACGCGCAGGTCACCAGAGGCAGGCAGAGCTCTGGTGCAAGGAAGAGGGATTCAGTTTTGTTAGGAACTGGGGAACCTTTTGGGGAAGGGGGAGTCTCTTCCGAAGGGATGGGCTCCACCTTAACCAAGGTGGAACCAGACTGCTGGCGCTAACCTTTAAAAAGGAGATAGAGCAGCTTTTAAACTTGAACAAAGGGGAAAGCCGACAGTCGCTCAGCAGCGCATGGTTCGGAGAGATGTATCTTTAAAGGATACTAATGATGCATTAGAATTAGGGCATCCCGACAGTGAGGTTCCAATAATTAGAAAAGTAGTCCAAGTGCCTGGAGCTAAAAACTCACCTGAGCTAAATAATTCTAACTTATCCCTATCAATTAAAAAGCAGAATAAAAATACAAACAAAAAACAAACTTTGAAATGTTTGTATGCTAATGCCAGAAGTCTAAGAAGTAAGATGGGAGAATTAGAATGTATAGCAGTAAATGATGACATAGACTTAATTGGCAACAAATTCCAGAGTTTAATTGTGCGTTGAGTAAAAAAGAACTTTCTCCGATTAGTTTTAAATGTGCCCCATGCTAACTTCATGGAGTGTCCCCTAGTCTTTCTACTATCCGAAGGAGTAAATAACCGATTCACATCTACCGTTCTAGACCTTCCACCATGTCAGAGACATGGTGGAAAGAGGATAACCAATGGGACAGTGCTATACCGGGGTACAAATTATATCGCAATGACAGAGAGGAGCAGTCGGGAGGAGGTGTGGCGCTTTATGTCCGGGATACATAGAGTCCAACAGGATAAACATCCTGCATGAGACTAAATACAAAATTGAATCTTTATGGGTAGAAATCCCTTGTGTGTCAGGGAAGACTACAGTGATAGGGGTATACTACCGTCCACCTGGTCAAGATGGTGAGATGGACAGTGAAATGCTAAGAGAAATTAGGGAAGCTAACCAAATTGGTAGCGCAGTAATAATGGGAGACTTCAATTACCCCAATATAGACTGGGTAAATGTATCATCGGGTCACGCTAGAGAGATAACGTTCCTGGATGGAATAAATGATAGCTTTATGGAGCAATTGGTTCAGGAACCGACGCGAGAGGGAGCAATTTTAGATCTAATTCTCAGTGGAGCACAGGACTTGGTGAGAGAGGTAACGGTGGTGGGGCCGCTTGGCAATAGTGATCATAATATGATCAAATTTGATTAATGACTGGAAAAGGAACAGTGTGCAAATCCAAGGCTCTCGTGCTAAACTTTCAAAAGGGAAACTTTGATAAAATGAGAAAAATTGTTAGAAAAAAACTGAAAGGAGCAGCTACAAAAGTAAAAAATGTCCAAGAGGCATGGTCATTGTTAAAAATACCATTCTAGAAGCGCAGTCCAGATGTATTCCACACATTAAGAAAGGTGGAAAGAAGGCAAAACGATTACCGGCATGGTTAAAAGGGGAGGTGAAAGAAGCTATTTTAGCCAAAAGATCTTCATTCAAAAATTGGAAGAAGGATCCAACAGAAGAAAATAGGATAAAGCATAAACATTGGCAAGTTAAATGTAAGACATTGATAAGACGGGCTAAGAGAGAATTTGAAAAGAAGTTGGCTGTAGAGGCAAAAACTCACAGTAAAAACTTTTTTAAATATATCCGAAGCAGAAAGCCTGTGAGGGAGTCAGTTGGACCGTTAGATGATCGAGGGGTTAAAGGGGCACTTAGAGAAGATAAGGCCATCGCGGAAAGATTAAATGATTTCTTTGCTTCGGTGTTTACTGAAGAGGATGTTGGGGAGGTACCCGTAATGGAGAAGGTTTTCATGGGTAATGATTCAGATGGACTGAATCAAATCACGGTGAACCTAGAAGATGTAGTAGGCCTGATTGACAAACTGAAGAGTAGTAAATCACTTGGACCGGATGGTATACACCCCAGAGTTCTGAAGGAACTAAAAAATGAAATTTCAGACCTATTAGTAAAAATTTGTAACTTATCATTAAAATCATCCATTGTATCTGAAGACTGGAGGATAGCAAATGTAACCCCAATATTAAAAAGGGCTCCAGGGGCGATCCGGGAAACTACAGACCGGTTAGCCTGACTTCAGTGCCAGGAAAAATAGTGGAAAGTGTTCAAACATCAAAATCACAGAACATATAGAAAGACATGGTTTAATGGAACAAAGTCAGCATGGCTTTACCCAGGGCAAGTCTTGCCTCACAAATCTGCTTCACTTTTTTGAAGGAGTTAATAAACATGTGGATAAAGGTGAACCGGTAGATATAGTATACTTGGATTTTCAGAAGGCGTTTGACAAAGTTCCTCATGAGAGGGCTTCTAGTAAAAGTAAAAAGTCATGGAATAGGTGGCGATGTCCTTTCATGGATTGCAAACTGGCTAAAAGACAGGAAACAGAGAGTAGGGACTGAATGGGCAATTTTCTCAATGGAAGGGAGTGGACAGTGGAGTGCCTCAGGGATCTGTATTGGGACCCTTACTGTTTCAATATATTTATAAATGATCTGGAAAGAAATATGACGAGTGAAATAATCAAATTTGCAGATGACACAAAATTGTTGAGTAGTTAAATCAGAAGCAGATTGTGATAAATTGCAGGAAGATCTTGTGAGACTGGAAAATTGGGCATCCAAATGGCAGATGAAATTTTAATGTGGATAAGTGCAAGGTGATGCATATAGGGAAAAATAACCCATGCTATAATTACACAATGTTGGGTTCCACATTAGGTGCTACAACCCAAGAAAGAGATCTAGGTGTCATAGTGGATAAACACATTGAAATCGGTCGGTCAGTGTGCTGCGGCAGTCAAAAAGCAAACAGAATGTTGGGAATTATTAGAAAAGGAATGATGAATACAACGGAAAATGTCATAATGCCTCTGCATCGCTCCATGGTGAGGACCGCACCTTGAATACTGTGTACAATTCTGGCCGCCGCATCTCAAAAAAGATATAATTGCGATGGAGAAGGTACAGAGAAGGGCTACCAAAATGATAAGGGGAATGGAACAACTCCCCTATGAGGGAAAGACTAAAGAGGTAGGACTTTCAGCTTGGCGAAGAGACGACTGAGGGGGTGATATGATAGAGGTGTTTAAAATCATGAAAGGTCTAGAACGGGTAGATGTGAATCGGTTATTTACTCTTTCGGATAGTAGAAAGACTAGGGGACACTCTATGAAGTTAGCCATGGGGCAACAATTAAATCTAATCGGAGAAAGTTCTTTTTTACTCAACGCACAATTAAACTCTGGAATTTGTTGCCAGAGAATGTGGTTTGTGCAGTTAGTATAGCTGTGTTAAAAAAGGATTGGATAAGTCTTGGGGGAGAGGTCCATTGCCTGCTATTGAGTTCACTTAGAGTTCACTTAGAGAATAGCCACTGCCATTAGCAATGGTTACATGGAATAGACTTAGTTTTTGGGTACTTGCCAGGTTCTTATGACCTGGATTGGCCACTGTTGGAAACAGGATGCTGGGCTTGATGGACCCTTGCTCTGACCCAGTATGGCATTTTCTTATGTTCTTATGTTCTTACCCCTTGCACAACATTGCATTTATACCTTTATAGTTCTGGATGTTTGCTCAACTATAAATGCTCATATATATTATTTATGCTCCTCTGTATTTATGCTAATACATGCTCACATATAATTATATATATCTATGCACATCGGTACATATGCTCGTCTGGACTGATGCTCAGCTGATTGTATGCTCTTCTGCATTTATTCTCAACTGTATCAGTTATCACCCACAGTTATGCTCTTATTGCACTCTTGTTTAGTTATTAAGTTTACTACCTTCCTTCCCTCCTTCTCCTAGAATATTTATCTTATACCTGCTTCCATTTATTAAGTTCACGTGTTTTATGTAAAGCCTGTTGTGTTACGAGCGCGTGCGGGCGCGGTCGTCTCGAGCTGGTGGTGAGCCCTTGGGCCACGGCGAAAGCTAGGGAGGATCCCCAGCCACACCGTGGGAGGTGAGCTGGGCAGGCATGGTGAGCCAGGCGGGTACAGAAGCAGGCACAGAGTCTGACCCTCAGCCGGACCTGCACGCCCATGGTAGCCAACACTGGGAAGTTGACTGATGAACGGTCCCTCCGACTGTTCCCGGCCCTTTCGGACCTGCCACTGGGAACGGCAATGGGCAGCAGGCGGACAGAGGTGAGGGCAGACAGAGTCCTTACATAGAAGGACATCAGACGGGGGCTGAAGCAGACATCTAAGACAGGCTGAAGCAAGGACATTGAAGACATCAGGGCAAGGGCTGAAGCAAGACATGGGCAGTGTCTCTCCAGGAGAGAGCGCAGGGAAGATCCAGGCGAAGCAGGACTCCGATGCTGGGATACTGACATACGAAGCCCCTTCGGCTGCAGGCAGGGAAGCTCCAGAGCGCAGGGAAGAATCCCACCTGTTGTCCACTCCAGGGTCCAACAGGCCAGAAGGCTCAGGAGCCAGACAGGACGTAGGGCAGAACAAGCGGAACTGGATCAGGACATCAGGAACACATCAAGGCAGACGTCAGGAACACATCAGGTAGTGGACATCCGGACAGAGACAGGACAAGGAGCCATCAATACATGGAGAACCTGGATCGGCAAGGTTACAGGCGACTGTAATGCCTCAATCTGCAGGCCTGGACTGGAACAGACATCAAGACACGTCAAGGCAGACGTCGGGAACATCAGGAAGCAAACATCCGGACAGATGACAGGACAAGGAGCCATCAACACAAGGCAGACCACGGTGGACCTGGATCGGCAAGGTTACAGACGACTGTAGAACCCGATCCGGAGGCCAGTTGCAAGTGACAAGAAGGTCCTTAAATACTGGAGGTTATAGGCAACTCCCTGGGAGGAGTTTGCCAGGACCGCCCACCGCTGGTCCTATAAGTCAGGTGGAGAGCTGCGGGCCAACCCCTAGGGAAACGGGTGTGGCAGGAACCCAGGAATTCCAAACACAGAGGCATGCAAGCCACAGGCACAGCTAGGCCACTCAGGCCCTGGAGCAAGTCCCGGGTGGAACACAGGCGAGGCCCTGGCTTCGGAGCGGCCTCCGGGAGAAGGTGAGAGACCACCTGTAGCGCAGCAACAGGGGGGATCGTAACATGTTGCTACATTATGTTTCATTGTAAACCGAGGTGATGTTCCAAACGTGCCGCCGTATATAAAATCCCTTAAATAAATAAATAAGTGATGCAGTCAGGGTAGAGTAATGGTGGATGAATGTGTGATAATAATTGGTAAAGCCAAGGAAGCGGCGAAGTGCTTTGAGACCAGTGGGGTGAGGCCAGTCCTGTATGCTTTTGGTCTTTTGTGGATCCATCTGGAAACCTCTACTGGACACCAAGTAGCTCAAAAAGGGAACAGACTCCTGGTGGAAGCACACTTTTCAAGCTTAGCATAAGACGGTTATCCCGTAATCTTTGCAGGACTCTGGCAACTCCGACCTGATGACTTTGTACATCTTGGGAGAAAATGAGTATGTCGTCTAAATACACAACCACACATTGGTAAAGCATATCTCGCAAAATCTCATTCATCATATTTTGGAATATGGCCAGAGCATTACACAGGCCAAAGGGCATGACCAAGTACTCGAAATGGCCATCGCGAGTATTAAAGGCCGTCTTCCACTTGTCCCCGTTGACGAATGCGAACCAGATTGTATGCCCCTTTTAGGTCTAAGTTTCGTGAAAATCTTGGCTCCCTGGAGTCTGTCGAATAACTCTGAAATCAGAGGTAAAGGGTACCAGTCCTTTATAGTAAATTTCATTAAGTCCTCTGTAGTCTATACATGGATGATGAGATCCATCCTTCTTGACAACAAAAAAGAATCCGGCTTCAGCAGGTGACTTGGAAAGGCTGGATAAATCCTTTTTGCAAATTTTCTTGAATATAGGCCACATGGCCTCAGTCTCTGAGAGAGAAAATGGGTATATCCTTCCTCTAGGGGGCTCTGAGTCAGGCTTTAAATTAATAGCACAGTCAAAGGACCGGTGTGGTGGTAATACGTCTGTTGCATTTTTTGAAAACACGTCTTGAAATGATGAGTATTGTGGCAGCAAACCTAGGAGAGAAGTAGAGGTTGACATGCAGAGCATAGGTGTTACTTTCTTCAAGCATCTGTCATGACAAGCCGCTTCCCGTTGTGATAGTTCCAGGTTGCCCCAGTCAAACTGGGATGTATGGTCTTGCAGCCATGGTAGACCAAGTACTACTGGATGAATGGCTTTGTCAAGGACCAAAAATGAGATGGTCTCGGTATGAAGAGACCCAGTCCGCATTCATATTGGTTGCATGGTGTAGGAAACTTCTCTTGGTAGTGGCTCGCCGTGTATAGAGGAGAAAAGCAGCGGGCTTGGTGTCGGAACGATAGGAATCCGAAGATGTTCCATCAGTCTTTTTAAGTATAAAATTGCCACCTGCTCCGGAATCACAACTGCAAGAGTCTGAAATTCAAGAGACCCGGAAATGATTGAGACTGGGAGAGTCAGTGAAGGAGATGGTGTAGTAAGACCTAGGAAGAGTCTCCCGTGGATCCTAGGTCTGCATGTTCCTGGACAGATGGGACAGGATTGAACCATATGGCTAGGTTGTCCGCAGTATATACTGAGACCTAATCTCTTACGGTAGCGTCTCTCTTTGGCAGTTAAGTGGCTGCGGCTTAATTGCATGGGTTCATCTTCTTCAGTGATAGGAGAAGGCTGAGTCTGAGTTGCAGGTGTAGGTCGTGAATGCATACTCCCTGATGGATGTTTCTTGGGACTCTTTACCTCTGATGATTGTTCACGTAGGCGGTGATCAATTCTGCCTGCAAGGTCAATGAGTGAGTCCAAGGTGTCAGGCAAATCAAGTGCTGCCAATTCATCCTTGATGCGGGAGTAAAGGCCCTCTAGGAAAATTGCACATAAGCACCCCAGGTCCCAATAAAGCTCTGAAGACAGGGTCTTAAATTCAATAACATAGTCCGGAAGAGGCTTAGCTCCTTGTTGGAGGTGTAGAAGAGCAGACCCAGTGACAGTCTTGCGAGTTGGGTCGTCAAATACGGACTTGAGGAAGAAGAAAACCTGGCAAGTCACTGAGGATTGGTCATTATGTTCCCAGAGAGGTGAAGCCCAGGCCAGGGCTTTCCCATCTAAAAGAGACAGGACATACGTAGTCTTGGCTAGTCCATTAAGGAAGTAAGTTGGTTGTAGCAAGAAATGCATTCAGCACTGGTTGAGAAAGACCCTAGACAACAGGGGATCTCCTGAGAAGCGAGTGGGGGCTGGTAAAGATACTGCAATTCGAACGGAAACCACTTGCGACGAAGCATCTTTATTAGACATGGTAGAAATGTTCAGTCGGGAATTCAACTGATTAAAAGCATTAGTCAATGTCTCTAAGGTCCTCTGTTGTTCAGCAATATGTAGGGCCAGGCCAGGGATGGAGTTAGCAATCTGTTATAATCTGGTATGGTTGTGGACCCTGGATCGTTGTGAGAGCTGATTCCACCCACAAGAAGGAGCCCTGTGGGGACTCACTACGATAGGCGTGGCCTCAGCTGAGACGGACACAGAAGTAAGATACTTTATTAGACTGGAATGTGGGTAATACCCACAGAGTGGAATGAAGACGCAGTCCAGAGTAGTAAGGTTGCTCAATGATGATATCCCTGGTAGTGGCCCGAAGAGCGGGGTACGCCAAGAATCAGCGAGTAGTAGTTCAGAGAGGTGCAGGAGGTCAGCAGAGCAAGGTAGATGATGGTATTCACTCCGAAGTGTAGAAGAAGGTAGCTGAGATGAGCACGGTAGTGGCCCGAGGCACGGGGTACACCAGCGGTTCCGTCAACAAGGTGGTAGAAACGAGAAGTGTACTCACAAGGCTGAACTAGGCAGGATCCCAAACAAGGATAGATAGATTCTCCAGGCAGGAAGGCCCTCCGAGGAGCAGATAGCCAGAATGACAAGGCCCCTGAGGAGCGGGTACCTAAAACGTTCTAAGTCCAGGAATTCAGGAACCAGTTCAGAGTAGTGAAGCGAAGCATCTCCAAGAGGAATGGAATAAGCCGGAAGGAAGTCCTTGCTAACTCGTAGGAAGCATAGGCTGAATGGATTAAATACACTTGCGGGGTGACGTCATGCAGAGGGGATGCCCCTGAGGTTCCCGCCATGACGTGAATAAGAGAGGGCCTGGCGCGCCCGCGCGTGCCCTAGATAATCCCCGATTCAAGATTTCAGACGGGATCGCCCACGCCATCCTGAGGATGCCGGGGAAGGCAGCCTTTGCAGGCTGAGGCCGCCATGGCTCTGAGAATTGCTGGTGAAGGGAAAAGAGAGGTGAGCAGCAGAGGTCGCAGCCGTTTGTGACCGACGGGCACAACAGCTAGTAGAAGGCAGACAGTCTACTAAATGTTTATTTATGACTACCTTGCTAGAAGAAGGCAGACAGTCTGCTAAATGCCTCTGGATGAGTACACTGCTAGAAGAGGACAAGCAGATTAATATTGTGGATTTGAAGAGTGGAATGAATTGGTCTTGTGGATGTATATGGAATGAATGGAGGGTTGATCCAGAGGAGGTTTTCATTTAGAATACTTTTGTGGATGAGGGATAAGGTTTTGTATATGATTCTTGATTTTATTGGTAGCCAATGTAAGCCTATGAGGGTGGGTGTGATGTGATCTCTTTTTTTTTAGTTAGTAAGGATACGGGCAGAGGCATTTTGTAACAGTTGTAAGGGTTTGATGTGATGGTCCAAAAAAACACAGAGGTAGGCGATCTATGATAGCCTTCGGGAAAAACACAAGGATAGATGCCTGGATCTTTTTCAATGTTTATTAAAACAGAGACGTGTTTATAAAATTTGCCCGACTCTGGCCGAGTTTCGCGGCTCAAAAGCCGCTGCCTCAGGGGCTTAAACACTTCACAGTTGCAAGTAACACTCAGTAGTGCAATTTCATCCAGTATGCAATCATTGATTGTCAGCAATGCATGAAACAACTTTCGCACCGACGTGCAGCATGTAGTCTCTGCTTCGGTGTTTACTGAAGAGGATGTTGGGGAGGTACCCGTAATGGAGAAGGTTTTCATGGGTAATGATTCAGATGGACTGAATCAAATCACGGTGAACCTAGAAGATGTGGTAGGCCTGATTGACAAACTGAAGAGTAGTAAATCACCCGGACCGGATGGTATACACCCCAGAGTTCTGAAGGAACTAAAAAATGAATTTCAGACCTATTAGTAAAAATTTGTAACTTATCATTAAAATCATCCATTGTACCTGAAGACTGGAGGATAGCAAATGTAACCCCAATATTTAAAAAGGGCTCCAGGGGTGATCCGGGAAACTACAGACCAGTTAGCCTCACTTCAGTGCCAGGAAAAATAGTGGAAAGTGTTCTAAACATCAAAATCACAGAACATATAGAAAGACATGGTTTAATGGAACAAAGTCAGCATGGCTTTACCCAGGGCAAGTCTTGCCTCACAAATCTGCTTCACTTTTTTGAATGAGTTAATAAACATGTGGATAAAGGTGAACCAATAGATATAGTATACTTGGATTTTCAGAAGGCGTTTGACAAAGTTCCTCATGAGAGGCTTCTAGGAAAAGTAAAAAGTCATGGGATAGGTGGCGATGTCCTTTCGTGGATTGAAAACTGGCTAAAAGACAGGAAACAGAATAGGATTAAATGGACAATTTTCTCAGTGGAAGGGTGTGGACAGTGGAGTGCCTCAGGGATCTGTATTGGGACCCTTACTTTTCAATATATTTATAAATGATCTGGAAAGAAATACGACGAGTGAGAAAATCAAATTTGCAGATGACACAAAATTGTTCAGAGTAGTTAAATCACAAGCGGATTGTGATAAATTGCAGGAAGACCTTGTGAGACTGGAAAATTGGGGATCCAAATGGCAGATGAAATTTAATGTGGATAAGTGCAAGGTGATGCATATAGGGAAAAATAACCCATGCTATAATTACACAATGGGGTGGATTTTAAGAGCCCTGCTCGCCTAAATCCGCCCAAATCCGGGCGGATTTAGGCGAGCAGGGCCCTGCGCGCCGGTGAGCCTATTTTACATAGGCCTACCGGCGCGCGCAGAGCCCCGGGACTCGCGTAAGTCCCGGGGTTTTCTAAGGGGGGCGTGTCGGGGGGGCGGGCCCGAACCGCGCGGCATTTTCGGGGTGTGTCGGGAGCGTTCCGGGGGCGGGCCCGGGGGCGTGGCCGCGCCCTCCGGACCCGCCCCCAGGTCGCGTCCGGGCGCGCTAGCGGCCCGCTGGTGCGCGGGGATTTACGCCTCCCAGAGGGAGGCGTAAATCCCCCAACAAAGGTAAGGATGGGGTTTAGACAGGGCCGGGCGGGTGGGTTAGGTAGGGAAGGGAAGGGAAGGTGAGGGGAGGGGCAAAAGAAAGTTCCCTCCGAGGCCGCTCCGATTTCGGAGCGGCCTCGGAGGGAATGGGGGTAGGCTGCGCAGCTCGGCGCACGCCGGCTATACAGAATCCATTGCCTTGCGCGCGCCGATCCCGGATTTTAGTGGATACGCGCGGCTCCGCGCGTATCTACTAAAATCTAGCGTACTTTTGCTTGCGCCTGATGCGCCAGCAAAAGTACGCCTATTCGCGCGGTCTGAAAATCTACCCCCATGTTGGGTTCCGTATTAGGTGCTACAACCCAAGAAAGAGATCTAGGTGTCATAGTGGATAACACATTGAAATTGTCGGTTCAGTGTGCTGCGGTAGTCAAAAAAGCAAACAGAATGTTGGGAATTATTAGAAAGGGAATGGTGAATAAACGGAAATGTCATAATGCCTCTGTATCGCTCCATGGTGAGACTGCACCTTGAATACTGTGTACAATTCTGGTCGCCGCATCTCAAAAAAGATATAATTGCGATGGAGAAGGTACAGAGAAGGGCTACCAAAATGATAAGGGGAATGGAACAGCTCCCCTATGAGAAAGATTAAAGAGGTTAGGACTTTTCAGCTTTGAGAAGAGACGGCTGAGGGGGGATATGATAGAGGTGTTTAAAATCATGAGAGGTCTAGAACGGGTAGATGTGTATCGGTTATTTACTCTTTCGGATAGTAGAAAGACTAGGGGGCACTCCATGAAGTTAGCATGGGGCACATTTAAAACTAATCGGAGAAAGTTCTTTTTTACTCAACGCACAATTAAACTCTGGAATTTGTTGCCAGAGGATGTGGTTAGTGCAGTTAGTATAGCTGTGTTTAAAAAAGGATTGGATAAGTTCTTGGGGGAGAGGTCCATTGCCTGCTATTGAGTTCACTTAGAGTTCACTTAGAGAATAGCCACTGCCATTAGCAATGGTAACATGGAATAGACTTAGTTTTTGGGTACTTGCCAGGTTCTTATGGCCTGGATTGGCCACTGTTGGAAACAGGATGCTGGGCTTGATGGACCCTTGGTCTGACCCAGTATGGCATTTTCTTATGTTCTAACTCCTGCCCGACCTGCGCCCGACAGAAGACTCCCACCGGCCGTCCCTGGGCTCTTCTCCAGCCTCTGCCTGTTCCCACAGAACCATGGACCCATTTATTCACGGACTTCATTGTAAATCTGCCTGCTTCAGAAGGAAAAACAGTCATATGGGTTACTATTATAGACCAATTCTCTAGGATGGCTCACTTTGTGCCCCTTGCCAAACTTCCCTCAGCACCTGAACTAGCGAACTTGTTCACGCAGCATTTCTTTCGCCTTCATGGGCTCCCCCTACACATCGCCTCAGACAGGGGCTCCCTGTCTGAGGCGATGTGTAGCCAAATATTGGAGGGCGCTCTGTGAAAAATTTGGGGTCCAGCTAGACTTCACAACCGCCTTCCATCCCCAAGGCAACGGTCAATTAGAATGCATAAACCGGACCTTGAAGACGTTCCTCTGTTCATTCGTAGGAGAACTTCAAAATGACTGGGTGGCTCTGCTCCCGTGGGCAAAGTTCTCTTACAATCACCACAAGCACTCCGCACACAGGCAAGTCTCCCTTTTATATGGTTTATGGCAGACGTCTACGGCCTCCTTTGCCACTACCGGTAGAAGTGCTGTCTCCAGTCGTACAGATCACCGCCCGACAGTTACACGAGATCTGGAAATCCACCTGGGAGAGACTCCAGCGCACGGCGGTTACTATAAAAAGAGTTGCAGACCACTTGCGACGGCCAGCTCCAGTGTTCCTTCCCGGGGAGAAGGTGGGGTTAAGCACCAAACACCTCCGCTTATGGCTTCCCTCGATGCATTTGGCCCCAAGGTACATTGGCCCCTTCGCTGTCAAAGATAGGATGGGGCAATCTCTTACCGCCTCCGTCTCCCGCACCCGCTCAGGGTCCACAACGTCTTCCACGTTTCCTTGTTGAAGCCCTTGGTTCTCTCTCCCTACCACAAGAAATCGTCTACACCAGCCACGCCTGAGGCGCAGGAGGACACTGTCTATCAGGTTAAAGAAGTACTTGACGTACGGTTCCGTCTCAGGCGCTGGGAGTACCTCCTCTCCTGGGAAGGCTATGGCCCCGAAGAGAATTCCTGGGAGCCAGCCGCCAACATCTCAGACAAAGGCCTTCTCCACCAGTTCCATCTGGATCATCCGGGTAAATCCAGGCCCCCAGGGAGGAGGCGTAGGAGGGGGGGTACTGTTACGGGACCAGGCCTTGCCCTGGTCCCTCCTCCTACCTTGGGGCCAGCCTGGCCCGCACGGAGCTCTCCTCGGCCGCGTAGGCCCGATCTTCAGCCTGCCGTGGCTCTCCCAGCTCGAGGGAGACGCCGCCAATCCGACGCGCTGAGCCCCGCCCCCTAGGCACATGCGCGTGGGGGGGCTCGACTCTTAAAGGGGCCAGTGCAGGAAATCCAAAGGACGGCCTCCTGATGACGTCACATGCTGCAGGGTATTTAAACCCTGCAGCTCGATCAAGCCTTTGCCTTGCACAAGGTTCCTCAGTCTTCTGAGTCTTTAGTTGCTGCTGTAGTCCTTGGATTGCCTTCTCTGTCTTCTGGATTTCGACCCGGCTTTATCTCCTGACTTGTCTTCGGCTTCTGCCCTTGGTTTTGGTATCGACGTCTGACTTCCGGCTTCCGACCCAGCTCCGTCCCACGACTTTGTCTCCAGCTTCCATTCTTGGCTTGGTATTGTCTTCTGACCTCTGGCTTCTGACCCGGCTCTATCCCACAACTCCATCTTCTGCTTTCGTCCCTGGCTTTGGTTTGGATCTCTGACTCCTGGCTTCTGACCCAGCTTCGCTCTTGGACTTCGACTTCGGCTTCTTCATCGCCTTCAGGTATCTGGTACTTGCTGGCCCAGAGGATTCTCCTAAGTCCCAGCGGCTCGGGCTCTCACGGGCTCCTTCTGGAGGAGCCGCGAGCTTCCGAGGGTGAAGACTCTTCAGCTACCTGGGCCCAGCCATCCTTCGTCCATCTCGTCGGCTGCAGCCCGGATCCTTGGTTGCATAGGATCCCACCTAAAGTCCAAGAGGTCCGGGTCCCTACGGGCTCCTCCTGGGGGGACCTCGGACTTCCAGTGGTAAAGCCTCTTCCGAGTCTCTTCCGTGCCACCTCCCAGCTGTGACACTCGCTGTGGTCCTCCACAGCATACCATCCACTGTCTCAACCGGCCCAAGGGTCCACGACCATAATAAAAGGGCAAAGAAAGAAAGTTAAAGACCTAAAAGGAAAACAGAATTTGTAGAAAATGTTTTTTTAAGGAGAGGACAGCATTTAATCTCATGGTTCAGTCTATCTGAATATATAAAAGTGAATTTTAAAAGCTTGGCATGCGCCAAAGCCAGGAAATATACATGTTTTTCAGGTCAGAGCATGCCATGTGGATTTTAAAAAAGCACGCAAGTATACAGTATCTCCCGATACGTCCACAAATCAAAAAGCTAAAAAAGGGATAGGGTATGGGTGTGGGCTGGGTGGAGCATGGGCGGGACATGGGCATTCTGAGAAGTAAACTTGAATGTGTGCGGAATGGTTTATGGTCACAAGCGCATGCTGGGATCCCCATCACATAACTTTACATCTCTATTGGACAGCATGTAAGTATAAAAATTAAAAAAACTAGGCAAGTGAGCAGAATTTTAAGAGTCAGGGTAAAAAGGGTAAAAAAAGAGTCTAATTAAAGGAGGGGAGTAGGAAGTCCGATCCATTAATTGGGTGAACTGGGAACAAACTGGGAAAAAGGGTTATTGCATTAGGACGTTGTTTCTAAATCCCCCCTCCTTACGTGGTAGAGCTGGCATTTGCGTGCATATGCGCGTGTCTATATAAAATTGTGCACACATGTACATGCATATAGCCAATTTTATAACATGCATGCATATACACATGTATGATATAAAATGGCCACATCCATTGGCGCGAACTGGCAAACGTACATGTATGCCCACGCAACTGTTTAAAAGTTACTGTCCCAGTGTGTAACTTAAAAATCCATCGCTGCTCCTGACGAGTTATATAAGATGAAAAGTTATGGGAGTAATCAGGAACTAAATTAATAACAAAATACTTCAAATCAGAGACTGGGAGGTCTGTTTAAAACCAATGACATTCCAATGGTGCTTTCAAACGAAAGTGTGGAATGCTGCTACAGTGTTTAAAAATCTGCTTTTTTATCATGTGAATAATCACCTCCTAAAGAAGCTGTCAGAGACAAAAAATGACATATTCAACTCCTTTACTACAACAATCTGAAAAAAAAGCATAGTGTAACAATTGAGGGTCTGGCTAGAGCTGGGGGACCCCCACACGAGCAGCCCAGGAGTTCAGGACAAGACAGAGCAGATCTTTCACCTATACCAGGCACCTCCACCACAGACAGCAGGACTTAGGCTGTGGCTGAAAATGAGATGCAGGCTGGAAATTGGAATCCGAAGTAGCACAGGATTAAAGCCTAAAACAGTGCTAGGTTCTGAGGCAATATAGGACTGGAGTCTGAGACAGGCTGGGATCTGAGATAGTGCAGGACTGGAGTCTGAAGCAAGGCAAGGCTGAAGTCTAAGGATAGGATATGATGGCTAGATAGGCTGGGTAGCCTATGACAGGGCAAGGCACTGGCAATACAAGTTGCAGATACCAGGGTCAAGACTAGACAGTGTAAGACTGGACAGACATGGACAAGACAGACAAGGACAGGATAATACAGAACTAAGAGTGAGGAACACAGAGACCCGAAGGCAGCAGTTCTTAAGGCCCTAAGGACAGATAAAAGACCTGAGAAGACTGCATGGGATGGCTAAGCAGAATGCCTAAGAAGGCCACAAGGCAAGACTAGGTAGAAGGCCTAAGAAGGCCACAAAGCAAGGCAGGGCAGAAGGCTTGAGAAGGCCACAAGGCAGGAAGGCCCATAAGCCACAAAGTAATGCTGAGCCAAACAGGCAGCTGTTTAGACTCAACAAGGTCCTGAGCTTTGCCAGAGGCAGGGCTAAATAGGCTGGGCCCTGCTGATTCATGGGACTTCAGAGACTATGACTGAAATGAGAGCAGGTGTAGCTCCATGGGGACCTTTAGTAGCAGGGAGGCTGCATAACAGGCAGGATCCTAGCACATAGACTTTATTTGATCCCATTATTTGGATACTGAAACTATGAAAGAGACAGAGACATAGCACATGTCTGACAACTATTACAAGGGGAATGTCCTGTATTTGATTCCCATAACATTCATATATGTTCATATATGTTCTCTCTATTTAAACCACTGCTTCTTTTCTCTGATCCAAGTTATATTACTCCCTTGTTTTATTGTAACTGCATTCCTTAGCCTTCTCTTGTTTAATGTTTTTACTATTATTATTATTATTATTACTAAGATCAATGTTATTTTTTGCCTTTTGTTCCCTATCCACTTGTTAATTGTAAACCGACATGATGCGATATTTATCGCGAATGCCGGTATAGAAAAACTTAAAATAAATAAATAAAATAAATATATTTCCAAAGAAATATGTAATCTAGGGGTTATATTTTTATCCATGCCTATCTATGAACTGTTAGATTAAATCTGTTATCTGGTCTTGCTTTGCCAAACAGAAACTTCTCTATCATTCCAAAATCTAGGAAAGATGATACGACACACTTTAAAGACTATTGTGTTTTCGAAAGTATTACCTGTTAATGGAAAGGGAAATGAGAAGCTATGCCATATGGATAATTTCAATTCCTGGTTCAAAACCTTGTGTACAGAAAGTGGTTTTGGATACATTGGAGGCTGGGGTCAGGCATGGAGAAGTAAAAGGCTACATGGTAAGGATGGCCTACATTTGTCTTTAGCAGGAAGGAGGATGCTAAGTGAGAAATTCAGATAATATATTATCAGACATTTAAACTAAATAATGGAGGTGGCAGGAGATGGTCAATGAAACTGATGTCACCCCCGAGTAATACAGGAAATGGGAGGAGAAAATAAAATCAAACAGATCAAAAAAGCAGAAAAGATGACTAGGAAGGTCAACAAATCAAGGGAGAAAAATTGGAAAGCTACAAATGCTCGCAGTTTAGGCAATAAAATCCTAGACCTGCAGGCCCTAATTGTGGAGACAGACTTGAACATTGCTGCTGTTACAGAGACATGGTTCATGGATTCTCATGATTGGGATACTGCATACCGGGCTATAACCTGTTAAGGAAGGACAGAGAGGACAGAAAGGGGGTAGGAGTACTTCTTTATGTCAAAAACAATTTCCAAGCAACTGAATTGCATGGAATATTAGGTAGAGAAGAAGCATTATGGGCCATCCTTAAAAAAGAAGATGGTATGTCCATTTTTACTGGAGTGGTTTTCAGGCCTCCAACTCAAATGGAAGAACTAGATAGAGATCTGGATGAAGACATCCAAAAGGTGGGAAAGAAGGGAGAAGTGTTGATTGATGGAGATTTTAATCTGCCAGATGCAGACTGGAGAATCCCTTCTGCTGAATCTATCACAAGTAGAGACATTGTTGATGCCCTGCAAGGGGTTCTGTTCAAACAAATGGTAATGGAACCCATGAGGGAGGGAGTTATACTCGACCTAGTGTTCACTAACAGGGATAATGTCTCTAATGTCTGGGTGGGTGCCCAGTGATCATCAAACAGTATGTTTTGATATTGCAAATAGGATACAGAGAGGTCACATAAAGACCAGAGTTTTGAATTTGAAAAATACAGACTTTGTCGAAATGGTGACGTACCTGGAGGTAGAACTAGAAGACTGGCAGAAAATGAGAGAGGTGGAACAACAGTGGGCCAAACTAAAAAGAACATTTACAAAGGCAACAAATCCAAATGTTAGAAAAGTAAACAAAAGTAAGAGAAATAAGAAACCAATCTGGGTCTCAAAGGAGGTGGGTGATAAAATAAAAGCAAAAAGAACAGTGTTCAAAAAATATAAAGGATCCCAAAAACAGGAACACAGGGAAGAATATCTGGTGAAACTGAGGGAGTTGAAGAAAGATCAAGAAAGCAAAAGTTCAGGTGGAAGAAAGGATTGCCAAAGAGGTAAAGTGAGGTGACAAAACATTTTTCAGATATATCAGAGAAAGGAGAAAGGTCCAAAGTGGTACAATGAAATTGAAAAGTGACAAAGATCAATGTGTGTAAAGAGACAAAGAGATGGCTGAAATATTAAACAAATACTTCAGTTTAGTGTTCAGTAAAGAAGACCCTGGAAAAGGACCATCGCTAGTTGACAAGACTGTGGATGGGGGTGGAGTAAACTAAACTCTATTTACAGAAGAGAATATATGGGAAGAGCTAGGAAAGCTGAATGTGGACAAGGCCATGGGGCAGGATGAGATGCATCCCAAGATAATAAGGGAGCTCAGAGATGTGCTGGCGGGTCTGCTGAAGGACCTTTTCAATAGTTCCCTGGAAATGGGAGTGGTGCTGCAATATTAGAGAAGAGCGGTGATGGTCTCACTTCACAAGAGTGGGAGCAGAGAGGAGGCTGGAAACTACAGGACATTTAGCCTCACCTTGGTGATGGAAAATTAATGGAGACTCTGCTGAAGGAAAGGATAGTGAACTATCTACAATCCAGTGAGATGCTAGACCCGAAGCAGTGTAGATTCACCAAGGGAAGGTCCTGTCAGACAAATCTGATTGATTTTTTTTTTGATTGAGTGACTAGAGAATTGGATTAGGGAAGAGCGCTCGATGTTATTTACTTGAATTTTAGTAAAGCTTTGGAAACAGCTTTGGAGACTCGTGATCAAAATGAGAAGCTTGGGATCTGGTGCCAAGATAGTAGTGTGGATTGCAAACTGGATGTCTGACAGAAGGCAGCATGTAATGGTAAATGGAACCTACTCTGAAGAAAGAACAGTATTAAGTGGAGTGCCACAGGGATCGCTTTTGGGACCAGTTCTGTTCAATATCTTTGTGAGTGACCTGGTGGAAGGGATAGAAGGTAAAGTTTGTCTATTTGTGGATGATACTAAAATCTGCAACAGAGTGGACATGCCTGAAGGAGTAGAGAGAATGAAAAGTGATTTAAGAAAGCTTGAAGAGTGGTCAAAGATTTGGTAGATGGGATTCAATACCAAGAACTACAGAATCATGCGAGTCCGGCAATCCAAAAGAGTTGTGTGTGATGGGAGGTGAAAGACTAATGCGCATGGACTGGGAGATGGTCCTTGCTGTGACAGTGCCTGATGATCAAAAGGTGGTGAAACAATATGACAAGGTGATAGCTAAAACCAGAATACTGGGCTGTACAGAGAGAGAAATAACCAGTAAGAAAAAAGAAGTGATAATGCCCTTGAACAGGTCCTTTTGAGGCCTCACTTGGAGTACTGCATTCAGTACTGGTGCCTATATCTCAAAAAAGAAGAAAGACAGGATAGAGGCGGTCCAAAGAAGAACGACTAAAATGGTGAAGGGTCAGCATTGGAAGACTTATGAGGAGAGGCTGTAGGATCTGAATATGTATACCCTGGAAGAGAGGAGGTGCAGGGGAGATATGATAGAGACCTTCAGATACCTGAAAGGTTTTAATGATGCACAATCATCAAACCTTTTCCACTGGAAAGAAATCAATAGAACTATGGGTCATGAAATGAAACTCCAGGGAGGACAACTCTGAACTAATGTCAGGAAATATTTCTTCACAGAGAAGGTGGTGAATGCCTGGAATGCCCTTCCAGAAGAGGTGGTGAAGACGAATACAGGGAGGGAATTCAAAAGGGCATGGGGTAAACACTATGGATCCCTAAAGGCTAGAGGTTGGAAATAAAGAAAAGGGTGCATGGGGGTAACTTGCTGGTGTTGCAGTTTCTACCCTTTACAAATAAGCCTTGATACCATTTATGCAACTCTATCATTAATCTCTGCTTCAATGGCAGTGGGAAAAGGGGAATTGTATTCAGACAGCAACCAACAATGGCCCCAACTTTTACAGTCTGAGGAACAAAAAGACATGAGGGTAACTTGTTGATGCGGTGCTTACTACCCTTAATCACTAAGCCTGATACTTTTCATGCAACTCCAACATTGTTCTTTGCTTCCATGGCAATGGTTAATGGAACTTGGATTCAAACAGCATCCAAGACTTTTATGATCTTGGAAACTGATAAGCATGGCGGTAACTTGCACATTGCAGCAGATACTGGCATAAGCTTGCTGAGCAGACTAGGTGGATCATTTGGTCTTTTTCTGCCATCATTTCTATGTGTCTATGTTTCTATGGACCCCCCTGTGTCCCCCCACAGAACCAGGGGAGACCACATGGACTGGTATCCAGCTTCAGCAAAGCATCATACAATAGGGATGTGAATCGTTTTAGGACGATTAAAATTATCGTCCGATAATTTTAATATCGTCTTAAACCGTTATGGAACACAATACAATACAGATTCTAACGATTTATCGTTATAAATCGTTAGAATCGTGAGCCGGCACACTAAAACCCCCTAAAACCCACCCCCGACCCTTTAAATTAAATCCCCCACCCTCCTGAACCCCCCCCAAATAACTTAAATAACCTGCGGGTCCAGCGGCGGTCCGGAACGGCAGCGGTCAGGAACGGGCTCCTGCTCCTGCATCTTGTCGTCTTCGGCCGGCGCCATTTTCCAAAATGGCGCCGAAAAATGGCAGCGGCCATAGACGAAAAAGATTGGACGGCAGGAGGTCCTTCCGGACCCCCGCTGGACTTTTGGCAAGTCTCGTGGGGGTCATGAGGCCCCCCACAAGCTGGCCAAAAGTTCCTGGAGGTCCAGCGGGGGTCAGGGAGCGATTTCCCGCCGCGAATCGTTTTCGTACGGAAAATGGCGCCGGCAGGAGATCGACTGCAGGAGGTCGTTCAGCGAGGCGCCGGAACCCTCGCTGAACGACCTCCTGCAGTCGATCTCCTGCCGGCGCCATTTTCCGTACGAAAACGATTCGCGGCGGGAAATCGCTCCCTGACCCCCGCTGGACCTCCAGGAACTTTTGGCCAGCTTGTGGGGGGCCTCATGACCCCCACGAGACTTGCCAAAAGTCCAGCGGGGGTCCGGAAGGACCTCCTGCCGTCCAATCTTTTTCGTCTATGGCCGCCGCCATTTTTCGGCGCCATTTTGGAAAATGGCGCCGGCCGAAGACGACAAGATGCAGGAGCAGGAGCCCGTTCCGGACCGCTGCCGTTCCGGACCGCTGCTGGACCCGCAGGTTATTTAAGTTATTTGGGGGGGGTTCGGGAGGGTGGGGGATTTAATTTAAAGGGTCGGGGGTGGGTTTTAGGGGGTTTTAATGTGCCGGTTTTTCGATTTTTCGATTTTTCGATTTTTCGATTTTTCGATTTTTTAACGATTTTTCACGATTTTTCACGATATTTTACCCCCCCAAACGGCAACAATACGATTCCCTCCCCCTCCCAGCCGAAATCGATCGTTAAGACGATCGAGGACACGATTCACATCCCTATCATACAATGCTACTTTGTATGTCAGTTTTAATTTACTCCTTCCTCTTCCATGAAAGAGTGTCCAGCAGCAGGTTTTGAGCTGGTCTCATCTCTATCTTTCTTTTACTCACAGGTCCTCTGTCTGGGTCAGTATCTCACAGAACCACGTAGGGCTAATTAGTAGGGATGTGAATCGGATCCGATATCGGATCCGATTCTGGTTCCGATTCACATCTCTATAGATGTGAATCGGATCCAATATCGGATGTGAATCGGATCCGATATCGGATCCGATTCACATCTCTACTAATTAGTCCACCTGGTCATACTGGAGCAATAGGTGCAAGAGACTGTAGTAGACAATGTACACACTAAATAAAACTAATACCAATGAGAAGAGGCTGGCCTAATCTTTTCATAGTGATTGCCAGTCCAAAAGAGTAACATCTTGCGATTGCCTATGTGTAGTACTGCCAACACGGTGTACAGAGCTTGCTATAGCTGGAGCCTTCTTGCTTGCCTTAACTACACTTTGAACTCTGTCCTAGCCCTCAAATGTTGGTGAGATAATGGCCTAGGTATGATGTAACTCCAGCAGGGCCTAGGACATGGAGCCAAGTGCTCTAGAAGTAAAATTACAAGTCTCTCAGCTGCTTAAAGGCACAAGCTGAAGTTACAAGTTGACACAATCATCAATCATAGACTCCACATGTTACAGGCAGATTCCCTAGCTGACATCCATGTGCATCTTAAGATATCCACATGTACATTGGATGCACAGTTTCACATGGGCCTGCAAAGACACAGGTGACAGTACTGCCTCAGCTGTTTCTGAGGCACTGCTGATATCAGAGTGTTCACCAAGCAGCCCTTTACTTATAGGGGCAGATTTTAAAACATATGCGCGGGCGTAGATTTGTTCATGCAACCCAGCACGAACAAATCTACGCCCGATTTTATAACATGCGCGTGCTGCCGCGCACAAGTTATAAAATCCAGGGTCGGCACACACAGGGGGTGCACAATTGTGCAACCTGCGCGTGCCGAGCAGCCTGCCTCCGTTCCCTCTGAGGCCGCTCCGAAATCAGAGCGGCCTCGGAGGGAACTTATTTCCGGCCCTCCCTTCCCCTACCTAACCCACCCCCCTGCCCTAACTAAATCCCCCCGTACCTTTGTTGAGAAAGTTACGCCTGCCCGAGGCAGGCGTAACTTGCACGCACTGGCTGGCCAGGCCCCGACACAGGCCGCTGTATTGGGGCACTCGGCCATGCCCCTGGACCGCCCCCAGACCGCAGCTACACCACCAGACATGCCCCGGACCATGGCCCTGTCCCCAGACCGCCCATTTTTCGAAGCCCCGGGACATACGCGCATCCCGGGGTTTGTGCGCGCTGCCGAGCCTATGCAAGAAAGGCTTGGCGCGTGCAGGGGGAAGCAGGGGTAGGTTTTGGGGGGTTGCGCGCATACCCCATAGTGTTTTGGAAAGCACATATTAAAGATAGTGGCAATCCTTAACTTCTCACAAGCTAGCACATTTCATTGGGGTTGCACACCATCATACAAAGCTGGGCCCTGCTACACCAAGCTAAGCAAACTGTCAACTCTCATGATACAGATGTTGAGGACCTTGGCCCTTGGGCTGTCATGTTAGTTATGTTAGCTGCTTGGGAGGTTAGACAAAGATGCTGGTAAGATTCTCAGAAGGCTGGATTGAGAATAGGATGTCATCATGCATTTACTTGTAGTTGAAAGTCACCTCAGAAATTTAGAAGTCAGATCATATTTAATGATGACTACAATAGTACACACGTCATCTAACAAAAGGTTCACCTAACTGAACCCAAAGCAAAGCTGTGTTGGAAAATAATCTAGCCTGACATGCCTATCCAACCGTTTCTTATCTATATTCTCAACCTTGGAAACCTGTTTCACTAACCACCAAATTGACCCATCCCAGTTCCTTTCCTACCCAATTACTTCACCCTGTAACCCCCTCAACGTGTACTAGCACATGTTACACCAACTAACCATAACATTGCACAAAACTATAAAACCGATGTATTTAACTATCTGATGTATTTAACTAACCGATGTATTTAATTAATCGATTTAAAACTGATTTATTTAACTAACACATTTACCAAATGCTGTAAATGCTGATGGTGAAACCGAATGACGGTATACAAAACACGACAAATAAATAAATAAATAAATAAATAAATGTCACAGGTAGCCATTGGGAAATATTGAGACATCAGGGCACAGCAAGGTCCTTGGCCTGTCCAGCTCAGGGCTTGTCATGTTGTCTTGTTTTATGTAGGTACATAGATAATAGGCAGCGTAGTTTGTATGTTCCAGTTGGTAATAGCAGTTATAGTCCTTATCCTATCGTTGGCATCCTTAAAGTATATAGGCTGAGAACTCCAGGGAAGACAAACTTGCAGAATGGTTATTTTATAAACAGAGTGGCCACCCTTCAGGTCTTTCCTGATTTGAGGCCCTTGCTTGTCCACATGGCTGCCATAACTTGTGGCCAATATAGCAGAGCAGTTGTCCTATAGCTTGTGTCTCCTATGATGTTTGAGCATTTGGACAAAAAAAAAAACAGGCTGTCAATACAAAATATAATATATGGTAGAAGGTGGTAGTTTCATAAAATGTCCAAACTAAGGTCTGTCCAAGTTACTGTGCACAACTACTATAATCATCAACATCCACCCAACCATCTAAAATCATTTTTTGCTATGAGAGTCCATTGCTTGCACAGTGCTGAAGTCCACATCAGCCTTCATTTTCAAAGAGAACGCACGCTTTAGAAATTATAGGAACCACCCATACCTTATCACAGTGTACTAGGTATGCACAGTCATGGTGCTAGAGAGCAGGCGTAAATATCCACATGAATATTTCCACATGTAAATGATTTCCGCATGCCAGCTCACCTTCAGAAATACCTCAAAGTAGTATGCTCGAAATCGCTTCAGCGCATACTTTTATGTGAACAGCCCATTTAACTACATAAATGCTTTGAAAATTACTTCCTTTATGTTGTCAGTATTCCTTCTACAACAGAGCATTTACATCCTTAATTGCTTAATGCTTTTCTTAAGGCATTTCTAACTTCCTTGTTCCTGAGACTGTAGACCAAAGGGCTTAACAATAAATGTCATTAAATGATTTGGAAATTTCTTCCTTTATGTTGTCAGAATTCCTCCTACAATAGAGCATTTTCATCCTTAATTGCTTAATGCTTTTCTTAAGGCATTTCTAACTTCCTTGTTCCTGAGACTGTAGACCAAAGGGCTTAACAATAAATGTCATTAAATGATTTGGAAATTTCTTCCTTTATGTTGTCAGAATTCCTCCTACAATAGAGCATTTTCATCCTTAATTGCTTAATGCTTTTCTTAAGGCATTTCTAACTTCCTTGTTCCTGAGACTGTAGACCAAAGGGCTTAACAATGGGGTCACTACAAGGTAAGACAAAGAAATAAGCTTGTCCTGGTCTGTTGATTGATTTTTGTAAAACCGTAAATAAGTGAAGGAGGCACATCCAAAGTGCAGAATGACAACCGTCAGGTGGGAAGCACAGGTGGAGAAAGCTTTCTGTCTCCCTTCTGCCAAAGGGATTCTCAGAATGGCATTGATGATAAAAATGTAAGAGACAATAATGAAAACAAGAGATCCTACAATGACTAGGAGACCGTAAATGAAAAGGGTTGCTTCAGGAAGATGAGTGTCACTGCATGCCAACTTCAGCAAGGTTGGGCTGTCACAAAAAAAGTGATCGATTCTGTTGGAGCCACAGAAAGGAGGAGTAAAGACAGCTGTGGTTGGCAGCACAGCCAAGAGGAAAGAAACGAGAAAGAAAATCAGTGTCAGTTGATTGCAGACTCTTCTGTTCATAATCACCACATACCGAAGTGGATTGCATATGGCCACATAGCGATCATAGCCCATGGCTACAAGGAGAAAACAGTTGTTGCTGGCCAGTGCTATAAAGCAATACAACTGCACAGCACATCCAATGAAAGAAATTGCTTTCCTCTCTACGAAGAAGTTTGCCAGCATGTTGGGAATGACGACTAAAGTGTAACAAGTTTCAGAAAAAGACAGGCTGGAGAGGAAAAAGTACATTGGAGTGTGAAGACGGGGATCAATTCTTGTTATTACAATGATGGCAAAATTTCCTGTAAGAATTAGCAAGTACATAAGTAGAACTACTATAAACAGAGTTAGCTTTAGTTGTGGGGATTCGGAAACACCCATGAAAATGAATTCAGTAACAGTGCTCCTGTTTTCCACTCTCATTTTTATTCTTGCTGCTTCTGAGAAATAAATAAAACAGCATGGAGAAAAAGAAAGCCTGTTATGGCACCTAACTGCTCTTCTGTACTTCTGTAAGTTACAATATCAGTCTTCAATGGAAATCATCAGCAGGTTTTCCTGCTAAATACTTCTCTCTTCATTGTCTAATTGAATCTAATAATTTTATCTTTACAGTATATACAGGACTTCCAGCTTCTAGCATGGAGCCATTATAACATTAAATTTCAGGACTTAAAACGTTTCAGATATAAATGATTACAACTCAAAAACCCTGTGTATCTCAGCAAAATAATATAACTATCACTCAGAGTCACTTGAATCCATTAGCAACATCCTAAGAAATGCATGAACTTCATTTTTTCTTTCCTAACATGCAGAATCTGCCAACACTTGGAAGTGAGCAGAGGAAGCACCACTGAGCATCGCCAAATCCTGTCCACTAAGGATAGGAGATCTGAATGCTCACCCAGAAAGCTGTTACCAAACCACTGATATAACCCCACTGTATGGGAGGGAATCCTTGTGAGAAAAGGAAATAGAAAATAAACCTGCAAGTCTTTCATTCTTTGTGGGAAAATCCTTATTAGAGATAGAAGAAGGCAAAGAAAATGTACGAGAACTCCCAACTGCTCTCACCTCCTTATAAGTAGCTCTACACATCAATGTGCTGGTGCCTTGATTAATAACACCGCTCTGCATTCCTGTGGGGGTTTGCAGCCTGCATCATTTCTGAGATACTTAGATCTCAGAATTTATAACCCAGCACATCAGATCAGTTAGAACAGACATCTTGCCATTCTGGGTCAGACCTAAGGGTCATCAAGTCCAGTATTCTGTTTCCAACAGTTGCCAATCAAGGTCACAAGTAGCTGGAGTAGATAAATTCCAAAATGCTTATCCCAGAAATAAGCAGTGAATTTCTGCAACTCTACATTAATAATGGTTAATGGACCTTTTTCTCCAAGAACTTGTCCAAATCTTTTTTAAATGCAGCTACACGAATAGCATTCACCACATCCTCTGGCAATGAATTCCAGAGCTTAATTTTGTGTTGAGTAAAAAGATATTTTCTCTTATTAGTTTTAAATGTATTAACTAAGAACTTCATTGTGCATCCCCTTATGTTTGTACTTTTTGAAAGAGTAAACAACTGATTAATATCAATCTGGCCTACCACATCTTCCAGGTTCACCATGATTTGAATCAACACCATTAAAAACTGTCTCCAGAACTGGTATCTCCCCCAACATCCTCTCCCGTATACACCAAAGCAAAGAAATCATTTAATCTTTCCACGATGGCCTTATCTTCCCTAATGTTTTAATGTAAAATAGTTTGACCCCAAGTCATACTATTCCATTTGTTTTGATGTAAACCGATGTGATGTACGCCAACGAATGTCGGTATATAAAAGCAATAAAATAAATAAATAAAGTGCCCCTTTAAACCCTCAATCATCTAACGGTCCAACCGACTCCCTTGCAGGCTGTTTCGGATATATTTTTTAAAGTCTTTACTGTGAGTTTTTGCCTCTCCGGCCAATTTCTTTTCAAATTCTCTCTTAGCCTATCATTTCACTGTCTTACATTTAACTTTGCAATACTTTTGCTTAATCCTATTTTCTTCTGATGGATCCTTCTTCCAATTTTTGAATGAACATCTTTTGGTTAAAAACGCCTCTTTCACCTCACATTTTAGCATGCTGGCAATTGTTTACCTTCCTTCCACCTTTCTTAATGTGAGGAATACATATGGACTGTGCTTCTAGGTTGGTATTTTTTAACAATATCCATGCCTGTTGCACACTTTTTACTTTTGTAGCTGCTCCTTTCAATGTTTTTTTTTAACTATTTTTCTCATTTTAACAAAGTTTCTCTTTTGAAAGTTTAGTGCTACAGCCGTGGATTTACTTACTCTCCCCCTTCCAGTCATTAATAGTGCCAAGTGGCCCAAATCACCGTTACCTCTCTCACCAAATCCTGCACTCCACTGAGAATTAGATCTAAAATTGCTCCCTTTCTCATCAGTTCCTGAACCAATTGCTCCACAAAACTGTCATTTATTCTGTCCAGGAACTTTAAAACTAAAGAAACAAAATAAATATTGCACATGATGCAATTCATGGGGAAAACGCTCCCCAAAAACGAAATGAAAAACAAAATAAAATTTCCACCCCTACTATCCATTGCTCTACTATCTTCTTCAGCATTAGTTATATGGAATTTGATTTGATGCTTACACCTAAATAAGATGAGCAGAGGCATGCCTACTGCTTCCTGCTTTAAATGGAGATGCTGCCCACTCTTGATGTTACAGTGTCAAATGCCTTCTGAAATTTCAAACATATATCAACCAGCTCAGTTTAATATACATATTTATTTATATCCCCAAGAGATAGCAAACAAGCACCATCAACCACGGGAAAACACACTGGAAAAGACCCCTTCTAAACTGATTCATGGACTTGACCTGCATCGAATCGGCCTTCTCTCCCCCCAACACACGGTCCTTACAAATAGGCTCGCGCAATCGGCGCACACCCGCCGGGGTAAGAGCCAGCTACGAAAACACCAAGCTATACACAATTTTCTCCTAGAACCACTCCCCTCCCTACACCCCCCCCCCTTTTCTGCTAGCCCCCATAATCCAGAGGGAGACGCTAGCCCCAGCTACTCTCCAGCTATCCATAGCCTCTCTCCCGTCTAGTTTTGTCCTCCCCTTGACCACCATCATGCGCTCCCACCCAATCCCGATCATCTACCCCAGGTATCTAAACCTCAAGAAACCCCTGGACATCCCATATCCTCCACTCCCCATTATGCTCACCCCTATCACCCAACTCCTAGGCCTTGCAACCTTCACCCTGCTCCTCTGCAACACTCAATCTTTGAAAAAAAAAACCATTATTAATAACATCCTCCTCGACTCCAATCCTGACATACTAGCCCTCACCGAAACCTGGCTCAAGGACACTGATACCGTCCTACTGAACCAACTACCCACACGCTCGTATGACATATTCCCAATACCTCGCCCTAAAAGAAGAGGAGGAGGCCTCCTCATAGCAACTAAAAAAGAGCTTCAATTCACTTTGCATCCTACAAATACCGTTGTACAATGATGCTCCCCCAGGCATCCTTGACAACAACCCCTAACCACTCATAGAACTTCTTATGCAACACATTGATCTCGATAGTCCAGCCATCATCCTTGGGGACTTCAACCTCCATGTGATTGCTCCCACCCACACACCCTCCTGCAAAGCCTTCCTCTCCTCCCTCAATGCCATGGGTTCACCCAAACCATCAACACTCCCACCCACAGAGCAGGTCACACCCTGGATTTAATTTTCATCAATTCCCACATTCATTTCAGCATGGCCCCTTCCTGCACTCACATACCCTGGTCTGATCACACGCTCATTTCAACCCCCTTCTTAATAAAATACAATCTCCCTAATCCCCCCCCCCACAACAAGACTATACACTTTAGGAAACCATGCAGCCGGGACGACCTTATCACAGCTCTCTCCCGCGACTTAAACAAACTTGACTGCACCAACACGGAGATGGCCCTCATGTCCTGGAATGGGATTACTTCTAATGTTGCTAAGTCCTTATGCCCTCTGATCACAAAAACCCTCAACACATCAAAAATTTTTTAAAAACCCTGAACTGTAAAACGCATCACGGTGGAAAAATTTCATCATTCCTTGTGAAACAAATCAATAAAATCAAGATATATAAATCATGAATCATAATTATAAAATCATACAAATAAAATAATTTCAAAACAGCTGATGAATAGAATATCCAATAAAGACTCATGCAAATTTTGAAAGAACATAAGAACATAAGAAATTGCCATGCTGGGTCAGACCAAGGGTCCATCAAGCCCAGCATCCTGTTTCCAACAGAGGCCAAACCAGGCCACAAGAACCTGGCAATTATCCAAATACTAAGAAGATCCCATGCTATTGATGCAATTAATAGCAGTGGCTATTCCCTAAGTAAACTTGAATAATAGCAGTTAATGGACTTCTCCTCCAAGAAATTATCCAAACCTTTTTTGAACCCACTGTTGCAGTCTGGGAAGCTGCAGTCCAGGTGTGAACCCTTGAGCCGAACTACCCTGGTGTCAGAGTAGGTCGGGAGGCGGAGCCACAGGCATAGGTCTTCACCCGGGAACCAGGAACCCCCCAGGAGGAGCCCGTAGGGTCCTAGAACCTTGGGACTTAGGAGCACAGTAACAGTCTCTATAGAAAAAGGCCTGGGCAAGAGTAACCCACAGAGTCCAGCAGCAGGGAGCAGGAAGGCCCGGCGAGAGCAGGGCAGTCAGATAGAGTCTGTAGCCTGCTGAACAAGCAGTCAGTGAGCAGGCCCGGGGTCTGTAGTATGCCGCGGAGCGGAGCAGACAGGTAACAGGAACAGAGTCTGTAGCGTATCGTAGACTGTGACCAGCTGTAGGCAGGACTGGAGTCAGTAGCGTGCAATAGAGCCGGACCAGGCGGTGAGTAGAATGGGGACGAACCCAAGTCAGGCTGGCAGCCAGTAGAAGCAGTCTCAGGTGCAGGCAAAGGTCGGAGGCTGGCGGCAAGCAGGAACGGAGTCGGGCACAAGCTGAAGTCAATGGCGGGCGGCAGTAAGAAGCGGAGTCAGGAACAAGCTGAGGTCAGTGGCAGGCGGCAGGCAGAAGCGGAGTCAGGAACAAGCTGAGGTCAATGGCAGGCGGCAGGCAGAAGCGGAGTCAGGAACTAGCTGAGGTCAGTGGCAGGCGACAGGCAAAAGCGGAGTCAGGAACAAGCTGAGGTCAACCGGAATGCAGAACAGCAGAAGCGCAACTAAGAACTACTAACAGTAGCGACCCTCGTTGCAAGGCAATGAGAAGGCAGACGAACCCCGGTTAAATCAGGCTTGGGGCGTGGCGTAGTTAACCCAGGCGGGGCCAGGCTTCCGGCGACCGTGCGTCCATAATGCGCGTCCTCACGCGCGTGGCAGCAGCGAGATGGCCCAGCAATGGCGGACGCCCCGAAGGCCCAGCGGAGCCGCGGGAGCGGCGTTCCCCCCATCGGAGGTGAGCCCTGAGCACAGCAGATAGAGGGGAAGCGGTGGAGACCGCAACACCCAGCTACACTAACTGCATTAACCACATTCTCTGGCAACAAATTCCAGAGCTTTATTGTGCGTTGAGTGAAAAAGAATTTTCTCTGATTAGTCTTAAATGTGCTACTTGCTAACTTCATGGAATGCCCCCTACTTCTTCTATTATTCGAAAGTGTAAATAACCGATTCCCATTTACTCGTTCAAGACCTCTCATGATCTTAAAGATTTCTATCATATCCCACCTCAACCGTCTCTTCTCCAAGCTGAACAGCCCTAACCTCTTCAGCCTTTCCTCATAGGGGAGCTGTTCCATCACCTTTATCATTTTGGTTGCCCTCCTCTGTACCTTCTCCATCGCAACTATATCTTTTTTGAGATGTGGCGACCAGAATTCTACACAGTATTCAAGGTGCGGTTTCACCATGGAGCAATACAGAGGCATTATGACATTTTTCGTTTTATTAACCATTCCCTTCCTAATAATTCCTAACATTCTGTTTGCTTATTTGAATGCTGCAGCACACTGAGCCGACGATTTAAAAGTATTATCCACTATGATGCCTAGATCTTTTTCCTGGGTGGTAGTTCCTAATATGGAACCTAACATCGTGTAACTACAGCATGGGTTATTTTTCCCTATATGCAACACCTTGCACTTGTCCACATTAAATTTCATCTGCCATTTGGATGCCCAATCTTCCAGTCTTGCAAGGTCCTCCTGTAATGTATCACAATCCGCTTGTGATTTAACTACTCTGAATAATTTTGTATCATCCGCAAATTTGATAACCTCACTCATCGTATTCCTTTCCAGATCATTTATATATATATATATATATTGAAAAGCACCGGTCCAAGTACAGATCCCTGAGGCACTCCACTGTTTATCCTTTTCCACTGAGAAAATTGACCATTTAATCCTACTCTCTGTTTCATGTCTTTTAACCAGTTTGTAATCCATGAAAGGACATTGCCTCCTATCCCATGACTTTTTAGTTTTCATAGAAGCCTCTCATGAGGGACTTTGTCAAAGCCTTCTGAAAATCCAAATACACTACATCTACCGGTTCACCTTCATCCACATGTTTATTAACCCCTTAAAAAAAATGAAACAGATTTGTTAGGCTTTACCAAACACCAATAAAATATTTCAAACAGCAGACACATCACATACTACCCAATAATTAAAATGGTAGTCAATCAAGAAAAATAAACTTAAAAAGCCACCTTTTCTTACCCTCTCCAGCAGTTCTACTCCTCCCTTGCAGGCCACACCAGAAGCAGCAGTAGCTGCTGAAGCTGTCCTCACAGTCCTCTTCCTTAGGGACCATAACCAGTCTCTTCTCTCTCTCTGTTGTGTCTGTCGGTGCCCGACTCCCTCTCTCTGCCCTCCTTACCTCTCTGGCGCCTCCGTCTCCGACCATGGGAAGA
This sequence comes from Rhinatrema bivittatum, assembly GCF_901001135.1. Classification (NCBI taxonomy): domain Eukaryota; kingdom Metazoa; phylum Chordata; class Amphibia; order Gymnophiona; family Rhinatrematidae; genus Rhinatrema; species Rhinatrema bivittatum. The sequence goes on along the minus strand of NW_021821116.1, from coordinate 52,450 downwards.
TTGACTGCCGTGGCGTTCTTCTGCCACTTGACCTCAGGCGTTCCTGGATCGGCTCGACGCTCCAACCGCCATGTTTCCTGGAGGCCTATGGGCGCGCGCAGTGCGGCCAAGATTGAAGTACCGGCAATGGCGCGAACGTTGGGGGCGTTCCCCAAAGATGACGTGACCCGCGACGGATATTTAAGGTCTCAGCATTTGCTAACACTTCGAGTTAGCAAGGGATAGGTTTCGCTACCTAAGCTACTCTGCCTACGAACTTACCAGAGGTACCCGCTCCTCGGAAGGCCTCGCTCTCTCTCCTTTGTTTTTCAGGTGACAGTCTGGAACTGGTACTCGCTCCTCGAGGGTCCACATTCCCAGACTTGCTCCGTATACTCTTCTGCCTGGAAGTCTTCACTACCAACTATATCAGCTACATCAATGAGTTACCATCGTTCTCTCTGAGCTTTCCCTGGAACCAGGTACTCGCTCCTCGAGGGCCTATACTTACCAGCTCCTGGGCTTCATTGGGACATTGTGTGAATGTTACCACCTGCCTACTCACTATATCTCAGTCTCTCCTCAGCTCAGCCTCCAGGGATCGCTGTTCCAGTTTCTGAGGGACTACAGCCAGCTGGGTTTACCAGCTCACTACTGCCATCTCTGGTGGTTCAGTATACAGTCTAATAAAAGAACCAGTGTGTGCTTGTCTCGTAACTCTGAGCCTGACCAGTGGTCCCTTTCGGGATCTCACCCCGGGGGCGTGGTCATCTGCCACTGGTCCAAGGATCCATCCTCAACTCTCCTATATAACAGACTATTAATAACAGATTGCTAACTGCTATCTGATTGCTCCTCCCATCAGGTAGCAGATTAATAACAGATTGCTAACTCCATGGATCCAGCACAACTCAGTGCTTTGCAGGCCATACCTGCATACCTGCAGGCCTGGCCCAACGCATTGTGGAGCAGCAAGACGCTTTGGAGAAGCTTACTTCAGCGTTTCATCAACTACACACACAGAAGGTTCAAGGCAGAACCTCCAACCAAGAAGGTCAGTCACCGGAGGTAACTTTGAAGACTGCTGTACCTCTGGCAGCTCCAATCTGCTTTTCCAGAGAAATCCAGAAGACCTGGTGCTTTTTGAACCAGTGCTGCATGCACTTTGCCTTACAGCCATCTCTATTTCCTACAGCGCTCTCCAAGTCTACCTACATCCTTTTATATCTGGATGGTAGGGCTCTGTCTTGGGCATCTACCTTGTGGGAACGCAAGGATTCTATTCTGCAAGACATAGAAGGATTTATGGACTTGTTTAAATCCATTTTTGATGACCCTCGAATGTCTGTAGCTGGTTTTTCTTTGATGGATTTGAAGCAAGGCAGCAGATCATTGGCTGAATTTGCCATAGAGTTCAAGACTCTCGTGGCAGAACTTTGCTGGGACACCAAATGCCTCAAGACACTCTTCTGCAGAGGTCTGGATAACCGTTTGAAGGACAAGCTGGCCGCTCGTCAAACACCTGACTCGCTGGACGAATTAATAGCCTTAGCTACTCGGATTGATCTTCGACTCTGGGACAAGGTGAAGGAACTCCGGCCTAGGGTGGTACCCAGGTTGAAACAGGCCAGTGTGGTCTTTACATCTCGGATGGTTGCAGTAAACCCTGCTGCTGATACAGATGAACCTATGCAACTGGGTCATGTCCGCTTGACCTCCAAAGAGAGAAGATCTTGGAAGAAGCGCGGCCTTTGCATGTACTGTGGTCAGTCCGGCCACAATGTTTCTACATGCTCCATTCGTCCGGAAAACAGATGGGCCTAAGTCCTGCAGGAGGACTGTTCTTAGGCCATACCGCGACATCTCCTCCACTCTCTCTCCCAGTCTCTTTGACTTATGGACCGATCACGGTTCAGACTCCTGCCCTGGTGGACTCAGGGGCAGGAGGCAACTTTATTCTCAGACGTCTAGTGGAAGACTTGAAAATTCCCCTCATCAAGATCCACTACTGTTATCCTCCATTCAAGGGGAGCCCTTACCAGGCAACGTGGCTTGCGAAACTGCACTAGTCACTCTTTGCACTGGGGCTCTCCATACGGAATCAATTTCCTTCTTCGTACTGGAGAGGGCTATACACCCTATCATCCTGGGGTTACCCTGGCTGCAAGTGCACCAACTCCAATTTGACGGGGCATTCCTGGATCTCTCCCGCTGGGGCCCAGAATGTCATGGGAAGTACCTTAAGGAGATTTCTCCTATCATATGCATGCCTAAGACTCCAGCGATGCCAGGACTGTCTCCTCAATATGCATCCTTCGGGGATGTATTCTCCAAAGAAGCAGCTGATATTCTTCCTCCACATAGGCCTTATGACTGTGCCATAAGGCTGAAGCCCAATGCTGAGCCACCGAAAGGATGGGTGTACCCCCTCTCAGCTAAAGAGAATAAAGCAATGTCAGAATACATTGAAGAAAATCTCCAGAAGGGCTTTATCCGACCATCAAAGTCGCCGGCTGGCGCAGGCTTTTTCTTTGTGGAGAAGAAGGACGGTACCCTATGTCCATGTATCAATTACCGAGGTCTAAATGAAATCACAATCAAAGACCATTATCCCTTGCCATTAATCTCGGAGCTGTTTGACAGGCTGCAAGGGGCCAAGATATTTTCAAAGCTTGACCAGAAGGGGGCCTACAACCCTTATGGAGAGCCCCAGAGTGGCGATGAATGGAAGACGGCCTTCAATACGCGAGACTGTCACTTCGAGTATCTTGTAATGCCGTTTGGGTTGTGCAATGCACCCGCCATTTTCCAAAATATGAGGAATTACATCTTGCGGGATCTGCTGTACAAGAACATTGTGGTATACCTGGAAAACATACTAATCTTTTCCCAGGATTTGGACACCCACATTAAAGATGTCAAGCAAGTACTCCACCATCTTTGTGAACACCAGCTGTACGCCAAACTTTCTAAGTGTGAATTTCACAAAGACTCGGTGCCTTTTCCAGACTACATTGTGTCTAAGGAAGGCTTCCGAATGGACCCTCACAAACTTGAAAGTATCAAGAATTGGGCTCAATCTACCAGCCTGAAGGCTTTAAGAAGATTCCTGGGGTTCACCAACTAATATCGGAGCTTTATAAAGAATTATTCTTCTTTAACTGTACCCTTAACTGTGATGACCCACAAGGGTGCCAACTCTTCAAAATGGTCAGCGGAGGCCATTTCCACGTTCGAGAAATTGAAGACTGCCTTCTCCACCGAATCTTGCTTGCGGCATCCAGACCCCAATTAGCCCTTCATAGTAGAAGTCGATGCTTTGGATGTGGGGGTAGGGGCTGTGTTAAGCCAAGTCAGAGACTCGAAAGCCTTACGTCCCTGTTCATTCTTCTCACGAAGATTCTCTCCAGCCAAGAAGAACTACAGGATTGGCGACAAGGAGCTCCTGGCAATAAAGCTTGCATTCGAGGAATGGCAGCCTTGGCTCGAAGGCACTCAACATCAAATAACTGTCTTCATGGATCATAAGAACCTTGAGTATCTCCGCCATGCACAATGGCTGAATTACACACAGGCCAGATGGTCTTTATTCTTCAACCATTTCGATTTTGTGCTCAAGTTCCGACCTGGAGATCGAAACACCAGAGCAGATGCTCTGTCACACTCATTTCATTCAGAGGATGTGCCTGATGAACCACAACACATAATTGACCCGAAGAAAATTCTCTTAACATCCACTCAGTCTGTACCTGTTGGAACCAAAGAACCTCAGGAAGAAAGTGCTTTTCTGGGCGCACGATTCCAAGCTGGCTGGCCATTCTGGTCAATGCCGAACCCTGCTCAGGATACAGGAGCTGAATTGGTGGTCTACCATCAAAAAGGATACCTATTCCTACGTGGCATCCTGCACCAACTGCGCAAAGAACAAAACGGCCTCTGGACCACCGTGGGGTCAAATGCAATCTTTGCCAGTTCCGGATCGACCCTGGTTGCACATTGCTACTGACTTTGTAGTCGATTTACCTATTTCCGGAGGAATGAACACCATCTGGGTGACTGTGGATCACTTTAGCAAGATGGCACACTTCATTGCGCTCCCTGGCAAACCCTCAGCCTTGGACTTGCAAAGCTCTTCATAATGCACATATTTCGCATCCAGGGCCTACCTTAACACATCGTATCTGACCGTGGGTCCCAGTTCATGGCACGATTCTATTTATTTATTTATTTATTTATTTATTTATAGCTTTTATATACAGAGGTTCAATTAACAGGATTAATTATCACTTCGGTTTACATTACAACCAGCAAAAAAACAACAGTGACACAGTCTTGTCTTACATTGAACAAGGTAGAGAAACCTGGATAACATAACTAGGGTGAAAGCAGGTATAGAAACATGGGTAGACATAACTTGGGCGAAAGCTGGGAACTTATATTGGGAAGGACTATGCTAACCTCCTTAGGGAGACAGTAACCTGATGATACGGACTGAAACCATGGTGGAAAGGAGTGGTTATGGGAAAGCTTGGATTCTAGAAGGCTCTGTGTAAGTTGTTTGACATCACTCTAGCCTACACCTCAGCCTACCATCCGCAGTTGAATTGCTAGATGGAATGGATGAATTGTACAGTGAAGCAGTTCATTCGAGCCTATCTCACGTCTCGACAAAATAATTGGGCCAAATTGCTTCCTTGGGCTGAATTCACCATCAACTCTCATCCAGCAACATCTATTGGAAAATCACCATTTGAAGTAGTTTTTAGATGTCCTCCAACACCGCCACTTCCACTGAAGCTCTCAGTGACGTCCCCAGCAGCTCAATCCACTGCTGATGCTATCCATAAATTGTGGGCTCAGACTAAAGACATGCTAATCAAAGCGAGTGATCGTGCCAAGAAGTACTACGAAGCACACCATGTGCAAACTCCAGTCTTCAAGCCAGGAGATAAAGTCTGGTTGTCTACCAAACACCTCAGACTCAAACTACCCTCCTCTTGGTTTTCTCCTCGCTACGTGGGACCGTTCCCTGTCCTCCAACATATTGGCCAAGTTACCTATCGTCTGAAGCTACCACCTGTGCTCCACATTCATAATGCCTTCCATGTTTCTCTTCTGAAACCACTCATACTCAGTGAATTTTCTTTGAAGACTCAAGATCCACCTGTCATCAATACAGAAGATGACTTAGAATACAAAGTCGAAAAAGTCCTGGATGTTCGTAAGAAAGGCAAGACTTCTAAAACCTTCTAAAATTGGAAGGTTTCGGCCCCGAAGAAAACTCTTGGGAGCCTTAGACTAATATCCTGGACAAAGAGATGCTTCGTCAGTTCCACCTTGCGCATCCTTCAAAACCTAAGCCTGGTACCCGAAGAAGAAGTCGCCCTTTGAAGGGGGGTACTGTTGTGTCCGTTGGTGCCCGACACCCTCTCTCCGCCCTTCTTACCTCTCTGGCGCCTCGTTCTCTGATCGCGAGAAGATTGACTGCCGCGGCGTTCTTCTGCCACTTGTCCTCGGGTGTTCCTGGACCGGCTCGACGCTGCAATCGCCATGTTTCCTGGAGGCCTAGGGGTGCGCGCGCGGCATGGCCACCGATTGAAGTACCGGCAGTGGCGCGAACCTCGGGGGTGTTCCCCAAAGATGACGTCACCAGCGACGGATATTTAAGGTCTCAGCATTTGCTAACACTTCGAGTTAGCAAGGGATAGGTTTTGCTAACTAAGCTACTCTGCCTACAAATTTACCAGAGGTACCCGCTCCTCGGGGGCCTCGCTCTCTCTCCTTTGTTTTTCAGGTGACAGTCTGGAACCAGTACTCGCTCCTCGAGGGCCCACATTCCCAGACTTGCTCCGTATACTCTTCTGCCTGGAAGTCTTCACTACCAACTATATCAGCTACATCAGTGAGTTACCATCGTTCTCTCTGAGCTTTCCCTGGAACTAGGTACTCGCTCCTCGAGGGCCTATACTTACCAGCTCCTGGGCTTCATTGGGACATTGTGTGAATTTTACCATCTGCATACCTGCCTACTCACCATATCTCAGTCTCTCCTCAGTTCAGCCTCCAGGGATCGCTGTTCCAGTTTCTGAGGGACTACAGCCAGCCGGGCTTACCAGCTCACTACTGCCATCTCTGGTGGTTCAGTTTATTAGACTCACGTCTAATAAAAGAACTAGTGTGTGTTTGTCTCCTAACTCTGAGCCTGACCAGGATCATCCCCCGGGGGCGTGGTCATCTGCCACTGGTCCAAGGATCCACCCTCAACTCTCCTGTATAACAGAGCATTAATAACAGATTGCTAACTCCTATCTGATTGCTCCTCCCATCAGACAGCAGATTAATAACACTCTCACACACACACACACATACCAGTCACATCCTCAGGACCAGTTTCTGTCTCTCACACACCAATCATCTCCCCATCCAGTCTCTCTCTCTCACACACACACAAGCATACATATACCAGTCATCTCCCTGATCAGTCTTTCTCACACATACACATGTCACCTCTCTGCCAGTCTCTCTCAATCACACAATGCTCTTGCTCTCTCTTATACACAGGCTTTCAATCACACACATGCTCTCTCTATTTCACTTACACACAAGCTCTCAATCACACACATGTTCTATCTCACTTACAATCAGGCTCAATCACACACATGCCCTCTCTCACAGCTACAAGCCAGCCAAAAGCATGCTCCATCTCTCTCTCACACACACATTGACACACACAAGCACCCTCCCTGACTCACATATACACCACACACATACAGAAGCACCCTCCCTGTCTCATATATACACCACACACATACAGAAGCACCCTCCCTGTCTCACATACACATTACACTCTCACAGAAGCACCTTGCTTTCAGACTTGCAGCATGATTTTTCACTTTTACTAAAAGTGAAAGTGATGCTCCCAGCCGTTAAATAAGAAAACCACATACCTATCAGAAGGTGAAATGACACCCTTCCTTCAGGTTCTGTCCTCCCAAGGGACAGCCACCCTCACCGTACAGCTTTTCTTGTTTTACGCTTTCAGGCAATAAAGCAAGTGTCTTTCTTCAAACTATCAGTTGTATGATTATTCATGTGGGAGATATGGAACAGAAAGACATCCTTAGTCAGCTTCCCTTTTAAATGGGAAAATTCCAGTCTTAGTGATTTAAAAATATACATTTTCTAAAGGCTTAAAAAAAAAAAAAAAAAAAAAGCAAAACCATTTCAGATTGGAACTATTCTAGTCTTCATGCTTAAATTAAGCTTAAAAAAAAAAAAAAAAACCCACCTGGCATCAGTATTTAAATTTGTGATTTTGCTGAGATGAACATTTTAAATACTTTAAATTTTTTTTGCTTTAGTATTTGTCTCTACCCACTTTAAGTTAAATTTTATTTTCCAGAAGAAGGATGCTTAAAATTCAGTAATTTCATCTTTCATCCAACTTTTCAAAAGTGCGCTACCAGTACAAAATTTGAGGTATATGTATTATCATATTTCATTTTTTTTAAACTGGCAGAATCCCAACATAAAGGTTGCTAATACCTGTAACAACCACCTAGATATTAAAAGAAAAAGTTTGATCAAATAGGCCGAATGACCAAGTTTGTTAAAAAGTATGTCTTCGTACTAGAAGGGATATGTACCTCGTTTCCCCCATTATAGTACCCTTTTTTTTTTTTTTTAGATCCCATCCAAGATAAAATTTCATATTTTTTATTCCCATGGTCATAGGTCAAAACACCCTGCTGCGTAAGGATGGTGTGCACTTAAATAGCTACTGCCATAGGTCATGGACACGCAGTGTCGGGTCTCTGTTTCTATGGTGGCCTGCATGGCGACAGGCCTCTGGATAGGAAGACTCTGTGCCACAGGCTGGAGGCCAGCCTGGAAGTTGGTGATATAGGGCCCTGTCTCACACACAGAAGCACCATTCCTTTCTTTTCTCACAAAAAACACATACAGAGGCTTCATTCCTTTCTCACATACACACCACATACATACACACAGAAGCACCATTTGTTTCTCACATACACACACACATAAGATCCATTCCTTTCTCACATACACCCACACATAAGCACCATTCCTTTCCCACATACACCCACACATAAGCACCATTCCTTTCTCACATACACCCACACAGAAGCTCCATTCCTTTCTAACATACACCCACACAGAAACACACACACACAGAAAGAAGATTGGAACAGCTGGCCAGGTCTCCAGCTGCGCCAATCTTCTTTTCTTCGGCCATGTGATCAGTTACACTGGCCCACCGGGGGAAGCCCGATCCCCCGATAGGCCAGTCCGCTCCTGGTGCCAGTGGCCTTCAGCCCCTACCATGTGACAGGGGCTACCGGTGCCATTGGTTGGCCCCATCACATGGTAGGGGCTAAAGGTCACCGGCGCCATTTTGGTTAGTGGCAGCCAAGGCCCTGGGAGCGGCAGATCGCTCCTGGGCCCTCCACTGGACCACCAGGGGGCATCAGGAGGGTGGCACTGGGGGGGGAGGCAGGGCGAGTTGGGGGGCTTGCAGAATTTTGAAAGGGTACTTTTTGCCCTTTCAAAATTCTGCTGCCTGCCGCGGCACCCCCTAAGTCTCGGCGCCCTAGGCACAGGCCTAGCTCGCCTAGTGGTTCCTCTGGCCCTGGGTACAAGTCTATAGTTTTCCATATCACCCCTGGAGACCCTTTATAAAATCAGCATTATATTGTTACGTTAATCTATCCTTCCTTACTGATCTTGGTTAATCCCCTTCTCCTTGTTCCATTTCCCTGTTAATATGTATTTTCAAGCCTTTTGTTCAAATGTAAACCGGTATGATGTCCCCACTAATACCGGCATATAAAAGTTTCTAAATAAATAAAGAAAGAAAGAAAGAAAGAAATATTGGACACCCTCCAGTCTTCAGTTATTGTGCCTGTTTTAAATGATAGCTTACAGATTACTCATAACAAGTTTGCAATTATATGTTTGAGTTTTCATTACTCTAGTGGCTAGCATCAGGTCCTGGTGTTACTCTTTAGATAGTCTATTTATATTACTATGACAGAATATGAATTATTCTCTGATTATTAGTTCAATTTAACGAAAAAAGTACAGAATGCTTTGGAATAGCAGATAAAAATAGAGCTAGAATAAAGTGTTGACCTTATTATTTTCTTTGATTTATATACTGTCTGCTTGAACAATAAATAGTTCCAAGCAGGCAACAAAACATACAACAGATGATAATGTGAAAGCTGTTAGTTTAGCTGGGTTTAAACAAGTATAGCAAGTTCTTGGGGGAAAAAAAGTCCATAAAACATTATAAAGGAATTTATCAACCTTTTGAGATCCTGTCAGGTACTTGTTACCTGGCTTGGCCACTGTTGAAACAGGATACTGGACTTGATGAAGCTTTGGTCTGACCCAGTATATGAAGTCCTATATTCTTATGTACAACACATTTCAATTAAAAGCATAAACAACAATACAATAAAAATGCATATTACAAACAAAAATGTTACCAATATGGTAACATAAAATAAAAACCAGTTGTGCAGGAGTCTGGTGGGACTTGCCTACCCTATAGTTCAAAGTATGAGATGACTACATAACACCCAGCTATTAGAACAAGGGTTATAGGTTCACGTAATTTAGAAAATATATCGCTGGTAAGTCTCTATTGGTAGATCTCCAATGTATATCTCAGATATATTCGTGTATTATATTAAGAGTGTGACTTTAACATCCATACACTCTGCTAATTAATTGTAATTTAAATAATTTTTAGTAAATTCCAATGGGATTTTGAAAAAATCTGTGCTGTAGGTCTGTTCATAAAATATGCAACAGGGAATTGAATCTCAAAGGATATAATTACAATCACTTCTTTTAAACATATAAGCAAACTAAAATGAGATGGATGAAATTTTAAAATATAAAAGATAGAAGAAAGTGCAATTGCTTACTTATAATGGGGATTCTCTGAAAGCAACAGGATAAATCAATCATTCAAATAGGTAATGTCATTTGATGGTGCTTACAAAGTTTTTCTGAGCATGTATGACAGTTCCTGCATAGCTGCTCCCACACAAATCTTCTTTTTTGTAAAGAAGCTTAGGTTAAGCTTATTCCCTTTAGAGGAGATATGAAGGAATGTGTGACTGTTTTATCTTGCTCTCTATGGAGAACCACCACCACAGGCAAGCAACTTCACTTTCTCCATGGACAAGCAGGATGAAATCAGCAACACATAAGAACATAAGAAAATGCCATACTGGGTCAGACCAAGGGTCCATCAAGCCCAGCATCCTGTTTCCAACAGAGGCCAATCCAGGCCATAAGAACCTGGCAAGTACCCAGGTGAGGACTTCCCAGCTGAGGGTAGTTCCATGAAGCATATGATAACAAATTAAAAAAAAAACAAAACTAATTAGCTTAGCAGAGTTTCTGATGACCCATAGTGAAGTGACATTACATTGGCAACCTGGGGGAAACATCTTTAGACAGATTGGTGAGTTGAGATAATTACTTAAAATGCTGATTGTCCAAAGCTACTGACTTGGACAATGCTGATTGTCCAAAGCTACTGACTTTACAAGATGCATTATCCAGACAATAGTACACTGTGAAAGTACAGATTGGGGACTATATTGCAGCTTTGCAAATCTCTTCCACAGATCCTGAGCAAAGCAGTAGGGATGTGCATTCGGATTGACCGCATATGGAAAACGCAACTCAATATTTTCTTTTAACTTAAAAAAAAGATGGGGCGTATACGAGCAGATTTCCGACATAAATGAACATAGATATGTCGGATACGGCGAATCGCCATGCGCGCGCTTTCTCGCCGCCATTACCTGCGACTCGAGCTCGGAGCCCCGGATTACCTGAAAATGGCGGCGCCCCTGCGGTAACCATGCCAACCTGTCTGACCCTGTCCTGTGAGTCTCAGTGACTCACAGGAAAGGGTGGGACAGGTCGGCATGGATACCGGAACGCAGCGAATCTGCGTTCACCTTTTCAGAGAAGCACTGAATGCAGCGAATCGCGCTGTCATTCCGTGCTATTCTGAGGATTTCCTGACGAGCCAGCAGCACTATAAAAGCAGCAGCAGCACGAGGACTGACGGACATTGTCAGCGATTCAGTGGGGAGGTGGGATCGGGATCGGGATCATGCAGGGTGGGCTTAGGCAGGCTGAGGCAGAGAAGATAGCAGAACCCGATTTGATAGACAACACAGAACAGAACCAGATTTGATAGACAACACAGAACAGATTCTTTGTTAGGGAAAAAAAAAAAAAGAACATTCTTATTGAGTGAGTCTGTACATTTTATCCTGGGCAGTGCCAGGCAGGGCTGGCAGTACTCTGCCTCATATTTGCTATTTTTAAACAGACTTAAAAGCATTCTCCTTGAGTGGTTCAGTGCTGGCTGGGCAGCAGTTCCAGGGCTGGGAGTACTCTGCCTCATATCTACTTTAGTTCTATGTGCACTGCAGTGCACACAGACAGACACATTCCGTGCATTGCCAGGCAGACAGTGAGGCAGTGGGCATTGTAAACAGAGTGAACATTGCCCTTCAGCGAGTCTGTTACATTTGCTATTTTTAAACAGACTTAAAAGCATTCTCCTTGAGTGGTTCAGTGCTGGGTGGGCACTGGGCAGCAGTTCCAGGGCTGGGAATACCCTGCCTCATATCTACTTTAGTTCTATGTGCACTGCAGTGCACACAGACAGACACATTCCGTGCATTGCCAGGCAGACAGTGAGGCAGTGGGCATTGTAAACAGAGTGAACATTGCCCTTCAGCGAGTCTGTTACATTTGCTATTTTTAAACAGACTTAAAAGCATTCTCCTTGAGTGGTTCAGTGCTGGGTGGGCACTGGGCAGCAGTTCCAGGGCTGGGAGTACCCTGCCTCATATCTACTTTAGTTCTATGTGCACTGCAGTGCACACAGACAGACACATTCCGTGCATTGCCAGGCAGGCAGTGAGGCAGTGGGCATTGTAAACAGAGTGAACATTGCCCTTCAGCGAGTCTGTTACATTTGCTATTTTTAAACAGACTTAAAAGCATTCTCCTTGAGTGGTTCAGTGCTGGGTGGGCAGCAGTTCCAGGGCTGGGAGTACTCTGCCTCATATCTACTTTAGTTCTATGTGCACTGCAGTGCACACAGACAGACACATTCCGTGCATTGCCAGGCAGGCAGTGAGGCAGTGGGCATTGTAAACAGAGTGAACACATTCTCCTTCAGTGGTTCAGTGCTGGGTGGGCAGCAGTTCCAGTGCTGGGAGTACCCTGCCTCATATCTACTTTAGTTCTATGTGCACTGCAGTGCACACAGACAGACACATTCCGTGCATTGCCAGGCAGGCAGTGAGGCAGTGGGCATTGTAAACAGAGTGAACATTGCCCTTCAGCGAGTCTGTTACATTTGCTATTTTTAAACAGACTTAAAAGCATTCTCCTTGAGTGGTTCAGTGCTGGGTGGGCAGTGCCAGGGCTGGCACTGGCAGTACTCTGCCTCATATCTACTGAAAAGGAAGCTTGTTCTCTGTGCACTCACTGCACACACACAGACAGACACATTCCGTGCATTGCCAGGCAGGCAGTGGGCATAAACAGAGTGAAGATTGGCCTTAAGCGAGTCTGTTCAATTTGTTATTTTTAAACAGACTTAACCGCATTGTCCTTGAGTGGTTCAGTGCTGGGTGGGCAGCAGTTCCAGGGCTGGGGGTACCCTGCCTCATATCTACTGAAAAGGAAGCTTGTTCTCTGTGCACTCACTGCACACAGACAGACAGACACATTCCGTGCATTGCCAGGCAGGCAGTGGGCATAAACAGAGTGAAGATTGGCCTTAAGCGAGTCTGTTCAATTTGTTATTTTTAAACAGACTTAACCGCATTGTCCTTGAGTGGTTCAGTGCTGGGTGGGCAGCAGTTCCAGGGCTGGGAGTACCCTGCCTCATATCTACTGAAAAGGAAGCTGGTTCTCTGTGCACTCACTGCACTCACACAGACAGACACATTCCGTGCATTGCCAGGCAGGCAGTGAGGCAGTGGGCATTGTAAACAGAGTGAACATTGCCCTTCAGCGAGTCTGTTACATTTGCTATTTTTAAACAGACTTAAAAGCATTCTCCTTGAGTGGTTCAGTGCTGGGTGGGCAGTGCCAGGGCTGGCACTGGCAGTACTCTGCCTCATATCTACTGAAAAGGAAGCTTGTTCTCTGTGCACTCACTGCACACACACAGACAGACACATTCCGTGCATTGCCAGGCAGGCAGTGGGCATAAACAGAGTGAAGATTGGCCTTAAGCGAGTCTGTTCAATTTGTTATTTTTAAACAGACTTAACCGCATTGTCTTTGAGTGGTTCAGTGCTGGGTGGGCAGCAGTTCCAGGGCTGGGAGTACCCTGCCTCATATCTACTGAAAAGGAAGCTTGTTCTCTGTGCACTCACTGCACACACACAGACAGACACATTCCGTGCATTGCCAGGCAGGCAGTGAGGCAGTGGGCATTGTAAACAGAGTGAACATTGCCCTTCAGCGAGTCTGTTACATTTGCTATTTTTAAACAGACTTAAAAGCATGCTCCTTGAGTGGTTCAGTGCTGGGTGGGCAGCAGTTCCAGGGCTGGGAGTACCCTGCCTCATATCTACTGAAAAGGAAGCTGGTTCTCTGTGCACTCACTGCACTCACACAGACAGACACATTCCGTGCATTGCCAGGCAGGCAGTGAGGCAGTGGGCATTGTAAACAGAGTGAACATTGCCCTTCAGCGAGTCTGTTACATTTGCTATTTTTAAACAGACTTAAAAGCATTCTCCTTGAGTGGTTCAGTGCTGGGTGGGCAGTGCCAGGGCTGGCACTGGCAGTACTCTGCCTCATATCTACTGAAAAGGAAGCTTGTTCTCTGTGCACTCACTGCACACACACAGACAGACACATTCCGTGCATTGCCAGGCAGGCAGTGGGCATAAACAGAGTGAAGATTGGCCTTAAGCGAGTCTGTTCAATTTGTTATTTTTAAACAGACTTAACCGCATTGTCCTTGAGTGGTTCAGTGCTGGGTGGGCAGCAGTTCCAGGGCTGGGAGTACCCTGCCTCATATCTACTGAAAAGGAAGCTTGTTCTCTGTGCACTCACTGCACACACACAGACAGACACATTCCGTGCATTGCCAGGCAGGCAGTGGGCATAAACAGAGTGAAGATTGGCCTTAAGCGAGTCTGTTCAATTTGTTATTTTTAAACAGACTTAACCGCATTGTCCTTGAGTGGTTCAGTGCTGGGTGGGCAGCAGTTCCAGGGCTGGGAGTACCCTGCCTCATATCTACTGAAAAGGAAGCTTGTTCTCTGTGCACTCACTGCACACACACAGACAGACACATTCCGTGCATTGCCAGGCAGGCAGTGAGGCAGTGGGCATTGTAAACAGAGTGAACATTGCCCTTCAGCGAGTCTGTTACATTTGCTATTTTTAAACAGACTTAAAAGCATTCTCCTTGAGTGGTTCAGTGCTGGGTGGGCAGCAGTTCCAGGGCTGGGAGTACCCTGCCTCATATCTACTGAAAAGGAAGCTGGTTCTCTGTGCACTCACTGCACTCACACAGACAGACACATTCCGTGCATTGCCAGGCAGGCAGTGAGGCAGTGGGCATTGTAAACAGAGTGAAGATTGGCCTTCAGCGAGTCTGTTCAATCTGCTATTTTTAAACAGACTTAACCGCATTGTCCTTGACTGGTTCAGTGCTGGGTGGGCAGTGCCAGGGCTGGCACTGGCAGTACTCTGCCTCATATCTACTGAAAAGGAAGCTGGTTCTCTGTGCACTCACTGCACACACACAGACAGACACATTCCGTGCATTGCCAGGCAGGCAGTGAGGCAGTGGGCATTGTAAACAGAGTGAAGATTGCCCTTCAGCGAGTCTGTTCAATCTGCTATTTTTAAACAGACTTAACCGCATTGTCCTTGACTGGTTCAGTGCTGGGTGGGCAGTGCCAGGGCTGGCACTGGCAGTACTCTGCCTCATATCTACTGAAAAGGAAGCTTGTTCTCTGTGCACTCACTGCACACACACAGACAGACACATTCCGTGCATTGCCAGGCAGGCAGTGGGCATAAACAGAGTGAAGATTGGCCTTAAGCGAGTCTGTTCAATTTGTTATTTTTAAACAGACTTAACCGCATTGTCCTTGACTTGGTCCGTTCATTTTGTTATTTTAAACAGACTGAGCATTCTTCTTGAGTGGGTCTGTTAATTTAGTTATTTTAAACTGACCGAACATTATTATTGTGGGACAGTGGGCAGTGTTACCACTAGTACTCATTGACATTAAATCCATAATGTCAGGGAAAGGGAGATGCAAGCGACTTAGTGGGAATGGCAGCGGAGGCACCGCAAAAGACACCAGCGCAACACCACCAGTACAGGTAAAAAGGCAACTGTCGCAATCAAACGTCTTTGTAGGGGATGGCAGTTCCATGGCAAAAAAAAAGAAATCAGACCATGAAACTTTGCAATCGCCAGCACGTGTTTCTGGCACTGTAGTTTTGGAGGAGAGTGAAGAGGAGGCAGAGTCTAGCCAGACAAAAGTTACACACCCAATAGCAGCCAGTGGACAGAAGTGTCCTGCAAAACTTCGCGGTGACAAGGTAGCGCTGGCACTGTTAGCTTCTGATTCAGAAGAAGAATCTTCTTGGATGGGATTCTCATCAGAAACGGAAGATGTAATACCTGAGCAATCTTCGGTAGAATTGTCAGTTAGTCCTGTTTTAGCCTCCACCTCCAGAAATCTGCGGCAGGGGAGACATTCCACTGATATCGAGGAGGAGGAAGAGCTGTCAGAAGGGAGACAGAGGGTGACTGTTGCCCCCGCTGGCATTGCTTCGCCGGGTGCAGTGGGTGCACCACCCACACCCAGTAGTACCTCAACTCCAGTGCCACCATCCACCCCCAGGGCGGGAAAGAGAGGAGGATCACAAAAGAAATCTGCGATCTGGGCACATTTTAAAGTGACAGAAGACCCGCGTTATGCTCGGTGTAATTACTGTGCCAGGGATATTAGCAGAGGCAAGCAACTGGGACATCTGTCAAATTTTGGCATGGAGTATCATATTAAGAGGCAACACCCAACAAGATTACTGCCATCTGGGGATGGTAGCATTTTCCGTCAGGGGACCCCTTCCCCTTCCAACCAGGGTGCAGTGGTAGGAAAGCAGCAGAGTCAGCCCACGCCCTCATACCCTTCTAGCAGTCAGGCGGCAGGCCAGAAACCCACTGACATGTGGGAGAAGCGACAATGCACCATGGAGGAAATGGGGTGGAGTGCGGTAACGCTATCCCGGGGTAGGAGGCAGGCAGCCGCAAAAGTAGTAACCAGGAGCATTGGGGAAATGATTGCCCTTGATGACCAGCCCCTGCAGTTAGTTGAGAATGTGGGTTTCAAACGTTTCTTGAAGGTCGTACTTCCAAATTACAAAGTCCCCTCCAGAACCACATTTAGTAGAAAGGTCATCCCCAGCCTGTACAAGCACTGTGTCAGTCGCGTGCAAGCACTGCTAGGTAAGGCAGACGGAAGAGTGCATTTCACCTGCGATATCTGGACCGCCATGAACGCTGCACACTCTTACCTCTCTCTGACAGCACACTGGTGGGACATGGCAGAGGCAGGGGCAGCCAGCAGCTCTATTACTGAACAAGCATCAGGGTGGAGGTGGGCTTTACTGCACACCCACCTGACGGACCATTCCCATACCGCTGCCAATATTCTAGCATGCATCAGAAAGATGCTGGCGAGCTGGAAAGTACACCAGCGAGACAGTAAAACGCGGGCAGGCTTTTTTGTCACAGACAACGGTGCAAACATGGTTAAGGCAATAAGCGATGGGCGGTTTAAGAACATCCGATGTTTTGCACACACTCTGCATCTGGTAGTGAAGTCAGGTTTGGGCTTGGAGTCCAAGGACAAGGAGACTGAATACCTGCGTCGGTTAATACACAAGTGCAGGAACATAGCAGCACACTTCCACAGAAGTGTCAGGGCGGGGCAGGTTCTCCGAGAAAAGCAGACTGATTTGGATATGCCTCAGAAGCGTCTCATTCAAGACGTTGCCACCCGGTGGAATTCAACCTTTATGATGCTGGAGAGGTTACTGGAGCTGCAGACACCCCTTCATGAACTTTCTGGTACAATAGACATAGGTGTGCAGAATCCCCTAGGGCATCACGATTGGTTAGTCATGAGTCAGCTGGTAAAAATCCTGCAGCCCTTCAAGGACGTCACGGAGGAGCTGAGTTCCAGAAGTTCCACCTTGGCTGACATCATCCCTATAGTGAAATTCCTGGATGACCATTTGGAAGGCATTAAACGGCAAGAGGGAATGACTGCTGAGGTGCTGCAGTGTGTGGACGTTTTGCAGCAGCAGGTGAAAGACAGATTAAGGCCTTTAACAGAGGACAGCACATACATGCTCGCCTCTGTCTGTGATCCCCGTGTGAAAGGTAAACTCGCCCTACAGACCAATTGTCTGTCATTTGTGAAGGAGCTGTTGTTAGCACAGGTCCGTGAACAGGAGCACCATAGGCGGAGACAGATTAGGCTTGAAGCACAGGTGGAAACAGCAGGCACGTCACAGAGTTGTGCTGCTGCTAGCCCTGGCAGGAGAAGGACTGTGTCAGTGACAGATACTATTATTAGTGCGTCCACCTCAACGTCAGAACGCCCAAGGCATGTTGGCCATAAAGATACATCAGTTGTGCAACGGGCGAGAGAGAAAGTAACTGGATTGAGTGACTCTCAGCCCTCCCAAGCACAGGAGGAGACAGCAGCAGAGCTGTCAGTGACACGGTATCTCTCAGAGCCGATAGAGAACACGCAGACAGATCCGCTGGCATATTGGGCACACAAGTCCACTGTCTGGCCACACCTAGCCAAAGTGGCTGAAGGATATCTGTCATGTCCACCAACCAGTGTGCCCAGTGAACGTGTTTTTTCAATGACAGGGGATATCATGAGCCCTCACCGCTCAAGGCTGTCACCGGTCTTGATGGAAATGCTAGTGTTTTTGAAAGTAAACCTGCCATTGCTTGGCTTTCCAGATTTTCCTTGTGAATGGCAAGATGAATAAAAGCTATTGAAAGGAGCCTTGCAGCAGTTCCAATTGCCTCCTATGCTCAAGATAATGTAAGCACTGCAGCACATGTTCTTGACATGAATCGCTGTGCCTGACCGGCATCTACTGTGCAGCCCTTGTGTTCCCACAAGTGTTTTAACTCCGTTGCTGTTCCTGCCTGTACCTCCAGGCATTGTGTTCCTACTGGTGTTTTAACTCCATTGCTGTGCTTGCCTGTCCCTCCAGGCCTTGTGTCCCTAGCCGG
Source organism: Rhinatrema bivittatum (assembly GCF_901001135.1). Lineage (NCBI taxonomy): Eukaryota > Metazoa > Chordata > Amphibia > Gymnophiona > Rhinatrematidae > Rhinatrema > Rhinatrema bivittatum. The sequence goes on along the minus strand of NW_021821116.1, from coordinate 34,092 downwards.
GATTGACCTCTGTCCTCCAATGATGTGCCTGTTCCTCCAGGCCTTGTGTCCCTAGCTGGGCAGTTCCGTTTTGTTATTTTAAACAGATTGAGCATTGTCCTTCAGAGTGGGTCTGTTGATATTGCTATTTTAAACAGACTGAGCATGGTCCTTCAGAGTGGGTCCGTTCATTTTCTTATTTTAAACAGACTGAGCATTCTTCTTCAAGGCCGAAGTGGAGAAGGGTTCCATGTGAACAGCAGTTCAACATGGGTCAGTCGGTCCTAAGAGATAGGCGAGAGCCGTTCCGAAGGGACGGGCGAAGGCCTCCGTCGCCCTGGGCCAATCGAAAGGGAGTCGGGTTCAGATCCCCGAACCCGGAGTGGCGGAGATTCGGCGCTGGGCTCTTCCCTCTTCACTCGCTGTTACTGAGGGAATCCTGGTTAGTTTCTTTTCCTACGCGGCTTGTGTCCCTAGCTGGGGTTGACCTCTGTCCTCCAATGATGTGCCTGTTCATCCAGACCTTGTGTTCCCACGCGTATTCTTATTTCTGAGAGATTTTCCGATTCCTTTGTCATCAGCTAAAGTGCATAAGATGCGTTGATGAATAGTTTTGAAGATGACACATCTGGCTTTATAGATGATACGGAAGTGGACGGGTAGCCAATGTAACTCTTTCAGAATGGGAGATATGTGGTCTCTCTTTCTTGCGCCTGTTAGTAATCGGGCTGCTGAATTTTGAACCATCTGTAGTGGTTTGGAATAGGATGAGGGCAAACCTAGCAATAGGGAACTGCAGTAGTCTAATTTCGCAAAAATGACTGCTTCGATGATCGTTCTGAAGTCTTGAGCATGGAAAAGAGGTCTTACCCTCTTCCGAACCTGGAGTTTATAGAAGCAGTCTTTGGTTGTTTTGTTGATATGTGCCTTGAAGTTTAGCCGGTTGTCTATTATCACTCCTAACTCTCTAACTTGTGTGGTAGGTAGGTTGGTGGGAAGAGTAGTGTTGGAGATATTGTTTTCAGGAGAGATGAGTAGGATTTCTGTCTTGGATGAGTTTAAGATGAGGTGTAGGTTGTTTACTACTTGTTTGATTTTCTGGTGGCATGTTTCCCAGTACTCAAGAGTTTTACAGTATGTGTCTTTGATAGGGATGATGATTTCAATATCATCTGCGTAAAGGAAGTACTTTAGATTGAGGTCGGTAAGAAGTTGGCAGAGAGGAAGAAGATAGATATTAAATAGGGTCGGAGACAATGAAGAACCTTGAGGGACTCCTATGACAGAGTCAAATCTTGAGGATTCCTTGTTTTGGAGTTTAACTTTGTAACCTCTGTAATTGAGAAACGTTTTGAACCAGGATAGGACGGTGCCGCTGATTCCTATGGACGAAAGCTGGTTTAGGAGGATGGCGTGGTTGACCGTGTCGAACGCTGCGGAAAGGTCTAACAAGATCAATAGGAAAGAGTTTCCTTTGTCGAGGCCCATTAAGATATAATATTATATCTTATAGTTGTGGTTTGGATCATATTCTTTAGGTGAAGACGGTTGTCTATAATTACTCCCAGGTCTCTCACATGGTTGTGGGTGAGAAGGTGTTTGTGATGGATCTGAGATGGGAGGTTTTCTTGCTTGTAGGAAATGAAGAGGAGTTTAGTTTTAGAGGCATTGAGGACCAGGTTTACACTGTTGAGAAGATTAGTGGTGGCTTGTAAGCTGTTGTTCCAAAGTGCGATGGCTTTGTTAATAGATTCTGTTATGGGAATAAGAATCTGAACATCGTCTGCATAGATGTAGTGAATGAGGTTAAGACTACTTAACAGTTGGCAAAGGGGAAGGAGGAAACGGCGGGGGAAACGGCAAAGCTGCTGCCAGGGGGGGCTATAACACGCGCCGCCGGAGCGGCGGGCCACCTGCCCCCCCTGGGCCTTCCCAGCCGACACGGAGCCGGTTGCGGCGCTCCGCCACGGAGGAAATGCGCCCTGCGGCCGTCCAGGAGGCGTTCCCCGCCCCCCCGCGAAAGGGGTGGGGGATCCGCCGAAACCCCGGTCCCACCGAACCCGCCGGGTTCAATCCTCCAGGCGGACTGCACGCACCCCACCCGTTTAACTCTTAACGGTTTCCCGCCCTTTTGAACTCGGTCTTGAAAGTTGTTTTCAACTTTCCCTTACGTACTTATTGATTTTATTGCTTTACTTTATTTTTTTTATTCCTGGACGGGGCCGGGGCCGTGGACTGCACGCACCCCACCCGTTTAACTCTTAACGGTTTCCCGCCTTTTTGAACTCGCTCTTGAAAGTTGTTTTCAACTTTCCCTTACGTACTTATTGATTTTATTGATTTACTTTATTTTTTTTATTCCTGGACGGGGCCGGGGCCGCGGACTGCACGCACCCCACCCGTTTAACTCTTAACAGTTTCCTGCCCTTTTGAACTCGCTCTTGAAAGTTGTTTTCAACTTTCCCTTACGTACTTATTGATTTTATTGCTTTACTTTATTTTTTTTATTCCTGGACGGGGCCGGGGCCGTCCGGGAGGCGTTCCCCGCCCCCCCGCGAAAGGGGTGGGGGATCCGCCGAAACCCCGGTCCCACCGAACCCGCCGGGTTGAATCCTCCAGGCGGACTGCACGCACCCCACCCGTTTAACTCTTAACGGTTTCCCGCCCTTTTGAACTCGCCCTTGAAAGTTGTTTTCAACTTTCCCTTACGTACTTATTGATTTTATTGCTTTACTTTATTTTTTTTATTCCTGGACGGGGCCGGGGCCGCGGACTGCACGCACCCCACCCGTTTAACTCTTAACGGTTTCCCGCCCTTTTGAACTCGGTCTTGAAAGTTGTTTTCAACTTTCCCTTACGTACTTATTGATTTTATTGATTTACTTTATTTTTTTATTCCTGGACGGGGCCGGGGCCGTCCGGGAGGCGTTCCCCGCCCCCCCGCGAAAGGGGTGGGGGATCCGCCGAAACCCCGGTCCCACCGAACCCGCCGGGTTCAATCCTCCAGGTGGACTGCATGCACCCCACCCGTTTAACTCTTAACGGTTTCCCGCCCTTTTGAACTCGGTCTTGAAAGTTGTTTTCCACTTTCCCTTACGTACTTATTGATTTTATTTATTTATACCGGCATTGCATCCTCTGTAGGCTTCCCTGGTGGGTCTTGTGCATTTGAATAAACGAAGAGGAATTTGTAGGTCGATTATGGTGTGTTGGTGAATGATTTCTTATATCAAGGTGATGGATTTGTAAATGACTCTGAACTGAATTGGTAACCAGTGGAGGTCTTTTAGGACTGGGGAAATGTGGCCTCCTTTCCTAGTGTTTGTTAGTAGACGGGCTGCTGCGTTTTCAACCATTTGGAGTGGTTTTGTGTATGAGGAAGGGAGTCCAAGTAATGTAGAGTTGCAGTAGTAGAAAATGAGGGCTTGGAGGATGGTTCTGAAGTCTTTGGCGTGGAAGAGTGGTCTTATCCTTTTTTAAACTTGCAGTTTATAGAAGCAGTCTTTGGTGGTTTTATTGATATGGGATTTCAAGTTTAGTTAATTGTCGATTAGCACACCTAGATCCCTCACATGAGTAGTTTGTAGGTTGGTTGGGAGACAAGCTGTGAGATTGTTGTCAGGAGTTATGAGTAATACTTCAGTTTTAGAGGAGTTTAGTACCAGATTTAGGTTTTTGAGGAGGCTTTTGATTTCTAGGTGACAGGAATCCCAGTATTCGAGGGTTTTTGTGTATGATTCTTTGATGGGGATCAGGATCTGGATGTCGTCAGCATAGAGAAAGTGTATTAAATTGAGGTTGGTAAGGAGTCGGCAGAGTGGTAGGAGGTAAATATTAAAGAGTTTAGGGGATAAAGAGGAACCTTGTGGGACTCCGATGGCCGAGTCGTGGCGTGGTGATTCTTTGTTCTGGATTTTTACCTTATAACCTCTGTTGGTTAGCAACAATTTGAACCAGGCGAGCGCCAATCCAGAGATTCCGATTGCTACTAGCTGTTTCATCGGTCTCGTGCCAGTATTCAGCCTTACACGGAGTTTACCACCCGCTTTGGGCTGATTTCCCAAAGAACCCGACTCAGAGAAGACCCGGTCCCGGCACGCCGGGGGCCACTACCGGCCTAACACCGTCCGCGGGCTGATCCTCCATCAGAAGGACTTGGGCCCCCGAGCGGCGCTGGGGAGGCGGTCTTCCGTATGCCACATTTCCCGCGCCCGCCGGACAGGCGGGGATTCGGCGCTGGGCTCTTCCCTCTTCACTCGCCGTTACTGAGGGAATCCTGGTTAGTTTCTTTTCCTCCACAGCTTGTGTCCCTAGGTGGTCCCTGCGGGTCGGTACGGCAAGAGCGGTATTCAAACAGCAAGCACTGGGGTATGAAAATACAGACCCCTGTGTACTTACTTGGTAGAGGTTTTGCTAGGAGTAAGAATTTGTTGAGAATAATGTCAGTTTCTTAATAAGATCTCATGCTTTGACTGTTGAGGAGATTAGTGATGGCTTGTAAGCTGTTGTTCCAAAGTGCGATGGCTTTGTTAATAGATTCTGTTATGGGAATAAGAATCTGAACATCGTCTGCATAGATGTAGTGAATGAGGTTAAGACTAGTTAACAGTTGGCAAAGGGGAAGGAGGAAACGGCGGGGGAAACGGCGAAGCTGCTGCCAGGGGGGGCTATAACACGCGCCGCCGGAGCGGCGGGCCACCTGTATATACAATATATACAGCTTCTGAGCAGAGAATTTATTGATGGTGCGTGTTAGGTGGAGTTCGGGAAGGCTTGCCTGAAAAGCCATGTCTTGAGTCTTTCCAGAAAGGTTAGGAGGCGAGGTTCATTTCTGAGATCTCCCCGTGTACAACATTTTGAATTAAACATGCCACTTTATATTGTATGCAATATTGGATGGACATGCACAGCATTCCAGGTCAAACCCTTTTAGAGACGTCAAGCCTCGACAGACAAAGTAAAGAGTAAGAAATTGTTGAACTTGGAGGTGGACCCTTGTCCGGGGGAAACGGCGAAGCTGCTGCCGGGGGGGGGGGGGGGCAATAACACGCGCCGGAGACGGTATTTAACCTTAGATGGAGTTTACCACCCACTTTGGCCTGCATTCCCAAACAAACAGACTACGAGAAAACCCGGTCCCGGAGCGCCGGGGGCCGCTACCGGCCTAACACCGTCCGCGGGCTGAGGCTTGATGAGAAGGACTTGGGCCCCCGAGCGGCGCCAGAGAGGCGATCTTCCGTACGCCACATTTCCCGCGCCCGCTGGACGAGCGGGGATTCGGCGCTGGGCTCTTTCCTCTTCACTCGCCGTTACGGAGGGAATCCTGGTTAGTTTCTTTTCCTCCGCGGCTTGTGTCCATAGGTGGGATTGACCTCTGTCCTAGAATGATGTGCCTCTTCATCCAGGCCTAGTGTTCCCACTGGTGTTTTAAGTCCATTGCTGTGCCTGCCTGTTCATCCAGACCTTGTGTTCCCACACGTATTATTATTTCTGAGAGATCTTCCAATTCCTTTGTCATTTTCTGAAGTGCATAAGTAGGGTAGCTAAATGAGGAGAATATTGGAGGGGCGAAGTTCCATATTCAAAGCTGAGTAGCTGTACTTATCTAGTGAAAGTTTGAAGGATCAGGGAAGGCTTGTAAGAATAGCCAAGTTTGTTAATAGATTCTGTTATGGGAATAAGAATCTGAACATCGTCTGCATAGATGTAGTGAATGAGGTTAAGACAAGTTAACAGTTGCCAAAGGGGAAGGAGGAAACGCCGGGAGGGGGGGCTATAACACGCGCCGCCGGAGCAGCGGGCCACCTGCCCCCCCTGGGCCTTCCCAGCTGACCCGTTGCCGGTCGCGGCGCACCGCCGCGGAGGAAATGCGCCCTGCGGGGGCCGGGGCCGTCCGGGAGGCGTTCCCCGCCCCTCCCCCACCCCCCGCGAAAGGGGTGGGGGTGGGGGATCCGCCGAAACCCCGGTCCGACCGAACCCGCCGGGTTGAATCCTGCGGGCGGACTGCACGGACCCCACCCATTTACCTCTTTACAATTTCACGCCCTCTTGAACTCCCTCTTCAAAGTTGTTTTCAACTTTCCCTTGCGGTACTTACTTATTTATTTTATTTATTTAAGGTTTTTTTATACCGGCATTCATGAAATCGTTCACATGATGTCGCTTTACAGAAAACAGGGGTGCAAAGAAAACAACCTATAACATAAATACACGTGGTGAAGAGATGCAGTTACAATTAACTGGGGCTATGAACTGGGAGTGTAAGAAATAAAGAGGGATAGAGGAGGTTAATTATATACATGTGTAGAATATAAAAATATACAAGAGTACATTACAAATATGGCGTCCAATATATACAGCTTCTGAGCTGAGAATTTATTGATGGTGTGTGTTAGGTGCAGTTCGGGAAGGCTTGCCTGAAAAGCCATGTCTTGAGTCTTTTCCGAAAGGTTAGGAGGCAAGGTTCATTTCTGAGATCTGGGGGGATGGAGTTCCATAACGGTGGACCTGCTGTGGAAAGGGCTCAATCTCTAAAGGTGCTGTGATAAGTGGTTTTGGAGGGTGGAACAAGGAGGCATCCTCTGTAGGCTTCCCTGGTCGGTCTTGTGCATTTGTATAAACGGAGAGGAATTTGTAGGTCGATTATGGTGTGTTGGTGAAAGATTTTGTATATCAAGGTGATGGATTTGTAAATGACTCTGAACTGAATTGGTAACCAGTGGAGGTCTTTTAGGACTGGGGAAATGTGGTCTCTTTTCCTAGTGTTTGTTAGTAGACGGGCTGCTGCGTTTTGAACCATTTGGAGTGGTTTTGTGTATGAGGAAGGGAGTCCAAGAAATGTAGAGTTGCAGTAGTCTAATTTGGAGAAAATGAGGGCTTGGAGGATCCTGGTTAGTGTCTTTTCCTCCGTGGCTTGTGTCCCTAGCTGTGATTGAACTCTGTCCTCGAATGATGTGCCTCTTCATCCAGGCCTTGTGTCCCTAGCTGGGATCGACCTCTGTGCTCGACTGCTGCGCCTCTTCATCCCGGCCTTGTGTTCCCACAAGTGTTTTAACTCCGTTGCTGTGCCCGTTCCTGCAGGCCTTGTGTTCCTCTGGGGATAGGGAAATACATACAGTAACTGAGTGTAAGCAAGTATGATTTGCATTGAATACAAGAATGTCAGTATATAAAATGACAAATAAATATAAAAATAAATGAAGTGCTATAAACTTTTAAAAAAAAGAATATAAATCCATAAAAAAAAATTGTACTATCCGAGTATCAGTGTTCATCCATGTTCCTACTGGTGTTTTAACTCCATTGCTGTGCCTGCCTGTTCATCCAGGCCTTGTGTTCCCACAGGTGTTTTAACTCAGTGGCGGTGCCTGTTCATCCAGGCCTTGTGTTCCTCTGGGGATAGGGAAATACTTACAGTACCTGAGTGTAATCAAGTATGACGTGCTAGAAACGTTTTCGAATAAGAATATAAATACTGTCAGGAGAAGAGTGACAAACTCCTAGCACGGCAGGATATTCTACAGGTCCCCGTTAGGCAGAGGTCCGAAGATACCAAGGGGAAACAGCAGGGGGCGTGGAGACACCCTGTGTGGACTACAGTTCCCAGAATCCCAGAGCGGCAGGGGAAGGCTCCTAACCAGAAGGAGGCTGAGGTGAAGGCCGAGGGTAATCTGGAGGAATTAGAGGCAGCTGAGAGCATGCTGTGGGGAGCAGAGGGTGTGTCCAGGAGTGAGGAAGAAAGCTCAGAGAGCAGTAGCATGGAGGGTGAGGAGGAGATGGACTGGGAGCTGCCGTCTGAGGATTCATCTGCGTCTGACATGGAGACGGAGTGAGTGTGTCCTGCAGCATTGGTGTTACCTGATTTCACTACACACTTACAAGGAGGACAAGGTTGATTACCGCAAGAGATAGAGGTGAGACAGGACGGGGAGCACAACTATAGGGGAGAAGGGGTGAGTTGATGCTGGATCCCCACGCTGGGTAGTCAGTGCAAGGTTAGAAGCCTGACTACAGACATTTCAGTTTCAGTGCAGAGGCAATAGTGAATTGCAATTTCTGCACAATCTTAGGAAAGGAAAAAAGACCTGGATTTTTGATAAACTATTATATGTTTGTTTGTGAATCCTTCCTCAGTGGAGGAGGGGGAAGAACTGATAATTGCATCTCGGTGAGAGCTCAGGAAAAATACCTGACTGGAAGTGGGCCAGTCAGAGACAGAATGGGAAACCTCATTCAAAAGGTTGACTCCTAAACTGTTTTAAAGAATTGCCAGAGCGTCTGAATTTGCAGCAGAGCCCAGCCGTTTCAGCCTTGCTGCGATGCCTAGAGGGATGACAGCCCTGTGAGAGAAGGAACTACATCTCGCTGGTGAGAACTCCAGAGGTGCCCGCGACAATACATTAAAAAAACACATAATTACTATCCGAGTATCCGTGTTCATCCAGGCCTTGTGCTCCCACAGGTGTTTTAACTCAGTTGCTGTGCCCATTCTTCCGGGCCTTGTGTTCCCACAGGTGTTTTAACCTGGTTGCTGTGCCTGTTCATGCAGGCCTTGTGTCCCTAGCTGGAATTGACCTCTGTCCTCGAATGATGTACCTGTTCATCCAGGCCTTGTGTTCCCACACGTATTCTTATTTGTGAGAGATCCTAGGCTCCAATTCGTTTGTCATCAGCTGAAGTGCGTAAGTACAGTCTGAATTCACTAGACGCCAACGGAATTCACTAGACGCCAACGATATTCACTGGACGCCAATGTAAACACCGGGTACACACAACTCTAGGGGTGGACCCGTTCCAGGGAGTCCTTCCCTGAACAAGCATGAGGGTGGAGGTGGGCTTTACTGCACACCCACCTGACGGACCATGCCCATACCGCTGCCAATATTCTAGCATGCATCAGAAAGATGCTGGCGAGCTACCAGTGTTTTAACCTAGTTCCTGTGCCTGTTCATGCAGGCCTTGTGTCCCTAGCTGGGATTGACCTCTGTCCTCGAAGGAAGTGCCTGTTCATCCAGGCCTTGTGTTCCTACTGCTGTTTTAACTCCATTGCTGTGCCTGCCTGTTCATCCAGACCTTGTGTTCCCACACGTATTCTTATTTCTGAGAGATCCTCCAATTCCTTTGTCATCTGCTGAAGTGCGTAAGTACCGTCTGAATTCACTAGACGCCAACGGAATTCACTAGACGCCAACGATATTCACTGGACGCCAATGTAAACACCGGGTACACACAACTCTAGGGGTGGACCCTTTCCAGGGAGTACTTCCCTGCACAAAGGAAAGGGAACTCTCTCCTGGGCCAATTGATAAGAAAACCACAATTCTGCAGCCAAAAATAGGCTGGAAATCCTTCCCCCATTGACTTTAATGGGCGACATATGTACATATACCCAACTCATTAGATTTTTTTTATGTCCATATTGGCCGCAAGTGGGACCCCCTTTCGGACATAAGAAATATGAACATAAAATTTTGCTCTGCACATCCCTACAAAGCAGAGCTAGCAAAGTTGTCATTGCTGTTAGGAAAGTGGACCCTAAGCCGAGGTGAGGATGTTGCCACCCCCAGGGGTAGGCAGGCCCCAGGAGGTCCTCGTCGTCAGTGAGGCAGAACGGGAGGGAAGGCCCAACCAGATTTTCACCTATACCAACCCTCGTTCCCCACTGTTGCATGTGCCGGCCGCGGCAGGCCCGTGGTTGGGCCCACTTATCCCTGTTTGCCTGTTCCAGTGCCTGGTTCCACCTCTTTTGCGGCCATGGGTAGCTACCTCTGTGCTCGGGCTGCTCCTGTTGCTCCAGCTCTGCCGTAGATGTTCCAGCTCCGCGGTGGGCCTCCCCACATGGTCTTCGGGGAGACGACGCTGTTTCTCGCCATGCCTCTCCTTAGGCGCATGCGCATGCAACCAGGCTACCTTTAAAGGGGTTGCGGCGGGAAACCACCACGCGGCCCTGGATGATGATGTCATGGGGTCCCGGTATATAAAGCCGGGCCCAGTCAGTGTTTCCCTGCCTTGGCAACAGGTCTCCTCACTTGTCGTTTGCTTTGTTGCTTGTTCCTGCGTTCCTCTGCGTTCCTGGTTCCCGGTTTGTTCCTGCTTCATCTGTGTTCCTGATTCTTGACCCTGCCTTGCTCGTGGTACCTGTTCCTGCTCCTGAGTCCCGCGTCTTCCTTGTTTGTCTACACTTCTGACTGATACCTGGCTTGACCCCTGCTTTGTCTGACTACACTTCTGATTGATACTAATACGAGAGTGGATCCTTGGGCCGGCGGAATAGGGATCCAATGGGGAGGAGCCCCAGGGGACCCTTCCGACAGCAGGCAAGGCTGTAGGAGACTCGAGACCCCGCAGGACCTTCACCACTAGCAGCCCTTGTTCCCCACAGGTTGAGCCCTTGTGTACCGGGGCCAGCTGGACTTATGTGGGGTCTCAGGCAGGTGGTGACACTCGAGTCCAGCAGGCAAGGATCTAGGCAATCGCCGGCTGAAGCAAAGTTCCTGGGACCGAGGAGGTGGAGTCGGCCGTGCCGGTAGGAGGGGGCCGTTCGGCCAACTTTTGCAACAGTACCCCCTCCCCGGGGGTTTGGGTTTCTTAGGATGGTCCCGATGGAGCTGCTTGATTAAGGATGTTGGTAGAGGATTCCCATGAATTATCTACGGGACCAAAGCTTTCCCAGGCAAGCAGGTACTCCCATTTGCGACCCTGCCTCCGAACATCTAGGACCTCTCATTCCTGGTAAGTGGTATCTTCTTCAGCGGACATAGATGGAGCTTCGGGTATCTTCCTGGAGGGCGACGACAAGACTAGAGGCTTCAGCAAAGAGGTATGGAAAGCATTATGGATCTTCAAGAAGGCTGGTAAGCGGGATTGATAGGTCCCCAAACCCAGTTGCCAAAGGATGGGAAAGGGTCCAATGTAGCGAGGTGCAAGTCGCATAGATGGTACCCGTAACCAGATAAACCGGGTGCTGAGCCAAACCTTTTGACTGGGACGATATTGAGGTCCGCATGGTGATGGCGATCCACGAATTTCTTGGCTGCACTATTGGCTTTGGGGAGCATCTTACGAACCTGTGACCACAGGCTCTTCAGGTTCTCTGCTGTCATCTGAGCAGCCGGCGATGGTACAGGAAGCGGTAGTGGAATAGGGGGAAGTGGCTGCTTGCCATAGACTATCTGGAACAGAGAAGCCGCCGTGGCAGTGCAGGGATGGGAATTGTGCGAGAATTCAGCCCATGGGAGTAGTTCAGCCCAATCGTCTTGACAGGCATTGATGTACATGTTATGGTTTTAAGGTGTTGGAGTGGATTCTTGGGTACTGCGGCGATGGTCACTCCCACGGGGAGGAGCCCCATGAGGAACCGCAGTACTAGGCTGGACTTCAGACACGCAGACACAGAAGTTTTGTATTTATTATACAGCTTGATGATACTGCCAGAGGTAGTAGTAGTGAGATAATCCAGTAGAATCAGTCCAGGGTCCCTCGGCAGAGGAGAACCGTCCCACAGTGGTAGATGGCAGCAGCACAAGGTGGTAGAGGAAGTCCCGGATGCAGGTTTCCAGTGCTGAGCTGTAGATGAGACAGACTGACAAAGGTTAGATTACTCACTAAGTTGGTAGCTGTAATGATGAAGGTCCCGACAGGCAGAAGTGGTTAGATTGCAGGCACAAAGGCAGGGAGAGCAGGCCCTCGCGGAGCGAGTACCTCATATCTCAGATAGGAACATGAAAGTAAGCACAGGGCCCCTGAGGAGCAGGTACCCGGATGTGTAGCTGTCAGAATAACTCTCTTCGGGTCGATGATATGCTGGGGTTCATCAGATATGTCTTCAGAGAGAAAAGAGCGTTCTTATCTCCAGGGCGATATTTCAGCATAAAGTCAAATCTGTTGAAGAACAGGGACCACCTCACCTGTTTATGGTTAAGGCGTTGAGCGTGACGGAGGTACTCCAGATTTTTGTGATCAGTGTAAACAGTGATCTGATGTTGTGCACCTTCAAGCTAAGGGCGCCACTCTTCAAATGCCATTTTTATTGCCAGTAGTTCTTTGTCCCCAATGCCCGTAGTTCTTCTCCGTTGGCGAGAAGCGTCAGGAAAAGAAAGAACATGGGTGCAAGATTTTAGAGTCACTGGTCTGGCTTAGCATGGGCCCTAAGCCTACATCTGAGGCATCGACTTCCACAATGAAGGATCCGGATGGCGGAGACATGGCTTACTTGAGAAGGCATCTTTTAACTTCTGAAATGCTGTCACAGTCTCTGTAGACCAAGTGGCAAAGTTGGCTCCTTTCTTAGTCATTGCTGTTAATGGAACAGTCAGTGAAGAATAATTCTTGATGAAGGTTCTGTAGTAGTTGGTAAATCCCAAGAGTCATCTAAGAGCCTTTAGACCAGTGGGTTGTGTCCATTTTTGAATACTCTCAAGCTTCTGAGGGTCCATCTGGAAGCCTTTGTTGGAGACAATGTACCCTAAGAAGGGCACAGATTCCTTGTGGAATTCACATTTAGACAACTTGGTGTACAAGCGGTTCTTGCGAAGTGTATGCAGCACTCTTTTGACAACTTCCAGATGGATTTTCAGGTCCTGGGAAAATATCAAGATGTCGTCTAAGTAGACAACGACACATTGGTAGAGTAGATCACGCAGAATGTTGTTCATCATGTTTTGGAAGACAGCCGGAGTGTTGCATAGGCCAAAGGGCATCACCAGGTATTCAAAGTGCCCATCCCAGGTATTAAAAGCAGTCTTCCATTCATCGCCAGAGCGGATGTGAACTAGATTATAGGCTCCTTTGAGATCAAGCTTGGAGAATATCTTAGCTCCCTGTAGTCTAACAAATAGCTCCGAGATGAGTGGTAAGGGATAATGATCTTTTACAGTGATCTCGTTCAGACCTCTGTAGTCAATGCATGGACGTAATGTTCCGTCCTTCTTCCCCATGAAGAAGAAGCCTGCGCCGGCAGGAAACTTGGAGGGTCTTATGAAGCCTTTTTGAAGATTCTCCTGGATGTACTCTGACATTGCTTTATTTTCTACTACGGAGAGAGGATAAACCCTTCCTTTGGGTGGTTCTGTGTTAGGCTTCAAGTTGATGGTGCAGTCATATGATCTGTGTGGAGGCAATACATCAGCGACTTCTTTAGAGAATACATCTTGAAAAGATGCATATTGAGGCAGCAACACTGGGGTAGTTGGCATGCAAAGCATTGGAGAAACTTCCATCAGGCATTTGCCATGGCAATCTGGACCCCAATGTGAAAGCTCCAAAGTGACCCAGTTGAATTGTGGCATATGCTATTGCAGCCACGGTAGCCCAAGTACTAAGGGATGCATGGCCTTCTCTAGCACAAAGAAGGAAATAGTCTCTGTATGAAGAGCACCAGTACATAAGCTTACTGGTTCTGTAAGCAGAGTTATTTCACCCGGTAAGGGTTCTCCATGGATGGAAGACAAAAGTAGCGGAGATGTCATGGTAGTGGTGGGGATCCACAAATGTTCCACTAGATGTTTCAAAATGAAATTTCACCCTACCCCAGAATCCACTAAGGCAAGAGTTTGGTATTCTAGAGGTCCGCAGATTAAAGATACAGGAAGAAAGAGCGGAGGAGAGGGTGCAGTTAGACCTAAGAAGAGTCCTCCCACAGGACTTAGGTCTTCCAGTTTCCCGGACATATAGGGCATGTTCGTACAGCATGACCAGCTTGTCCACAATACATGCATAGTCCCAACCTCTTTCGCGTTCTTCTCTCTTTAGAAGTCAAATGACTGCGGCCTAATTGCATTGGTTCTTCTTCGCCACAACAGGACCTGAGGATATAGGCTTGGGTACGGACTTTACTCGAGTCTCTTCCTTGAAGTGGTCTTCTGGGACTCTTGACCTCTTGAACCTTGTCACGGAGACGGTGATCAATTCTTGTTGCCAACTTCATTAGTTCTGCTAAGGTCTCAGGCATCTCTCGAGCCGCCAGTTCGTCTTTTAACTGGGAGTTCAGGCCTTCAAAGAAGAGGGTCTTCAGGCACCTAGGGTCCCAAAGTAATTCAGAAGCCAACATCTTGAATTCTATGGCGAAGTCTGGTAAAGGTTTATTACCTTGTTTTAGATGAACCAACGTAGATCCTGCTGTCGTGTACCAGGCAGGGTCATCGAATACTGATTTGAACAGTTCAAGGAACCTGGCAAGATCATTCAGGATAGGATCATTGCGCTCCCACAGCGGAGAGGCCCAAGACAGCACTCTTCCGGCCAGATAAGACAGGATATAGGTGGTCTTGGCATAAGCTGTAGGGAAATGATTAGGTTGCAAAGTGCATGCAACATTAATTGATAAATCCTCTACATCTCCAAACTTCCCCTGAGAAGCGTGTTGGAGCAGATAGAGGTACAGTAGTCTTGATCGTCACTTCTGGAGGTATAACTTCTTTACCTGCGGTGGTCGGTGTATTCATCAGTGCGTGCAACTGGTTAAAGGCAACAGTCAAGTTATCCAGCGAGTTCTGTTGTTCGGAGATTCGCTGGGCCAGGCCTGGAATGGCCTGCAAGGCAGTGAGCTGAGCCAAATCCATGGAGTTAGCAATCTGTTATGGTTTTGAGGTGTTGGAGTGGATTCTTGGGTACTGCAGCAATGGTCACTCCTATGGGGAGGAGCCCCATGAGGAACTGCAGTACTAGGCTAGACTCGAGACACGCAGACACAGAAGATTTGTATTTATTATACAGCTTGATGATACTGCCAGAGGTAGCAGTAGTGAGATAATCCAGTAGAATCAGTCCAGGGTCCCTCGGCAGAGGAGACCTGTCCCACAGTGGTAGATGGTAGCAGCACAAGGTGGTAGAGGAAGTCCCGGATGCAGGTTCCCAGTGCTGAGCTGTAGATGAGACAGACTGACAAAGGTTAGATTACTCACTAAGTTGATAGCTGTAATGATGAAGGTCCCGACAGGCAGAAGTAGTTGGATTGCAGGCACCAAGGCAGGGAGAGCAGGCCCTCGAAGAGCAAGTACCTGGTATCCCAGATAGGCACCTGAAAGAAAGCACAGGGCCCCCGAGGAGCGGGTACCCAGGTTAGATGAATGACCCCGAAGGGCAGAGAGAGCTTCCAGCGGCAGAAAGCAAGCGGCAGAGTAGCTTAGACTGGAGGCATTCCAATCCTTGCTAACTCGAGTTGTTAACAAAAGAAGGGCAGGCTAAATACCCGGATGGCATGATGTCACTCGAGGGGGATGCCCCGAGGTTCTCGCCATGACGTGGATAAAAATGTGGGTGGCGTGCACGCGCGCACCCTAAGAGGCCCTCAGGAGAAACATGGTGAATACCCTCGCCGTTGCCGTTCCGGGGACGCCGTAGAGAGCGGCATGAAGACGCAGCAGCAGCCATCTTCTCAAGGCTTGAGGAGAGAGCAGGAAGAAAGGTGAGGCACAGAGGTCGAAGCCGTCTGAGACCAAAGGATGCAACAGTACATTCACAGAAATTGTTTAAGGGAGCAATTCTTCCTCTCCGCCTGGCCATTCGCTTGTAGGTGGTAGGCTGATGAAAGATCCAGAGTGACGCGGAATTTCTTACAGAGACTTTGCCAATACTTGGCGGTGAATTGTGGGCCATGGTCTGAGGAAATGTGCTGAGGTAGGCCATGGAGTCGAAAGACGTGCTGGATAAAAAGCTGTGCTAGGCACGGGGCTGAAGGAAGAGTGGGCAGAGCCACAAAGTAAGCCATCTTGGAAAATTGATCCACGGTAACCCAAATAACAGTGTTCCCGCTGGAGGGAGGTAGGTCCACAATCTATTGGATGAGAAAGTTCCCACCTGCCCCTGAATCCACCAAAGCCAAGGTAGGAAGGTTGCAGTCCTGGAAGGTGAAAGTCACGGCAAGGTGAGTGGAGGGACAGGAGCAGTTAGGCCTAGGGTCACCCCTCCAGAGAATCCTAGGCCCTGGAGTTTACCGGCTGCACTGAACACTGAGCCACGAGGTGTCCAGAACCCCTGTAGTAAAGGCAGAGACCCGAACGGCGCCACCTTTGACGTTCCTCTGGAGACAAGGGGCCTCGACCCAGTTGCATGGGCTCCTCCAGAGAGGCCTCATAGGATGACTGCGGAGAGGCACTCGGGGAGACTGGACGAGGTCAAAGAGGTCCGGTAGTGCATTGTTTAAACCCTGCTAGCTCAAAGGATCTCTCCCGGAGGCGGCGGTCAATTTTCCCGGCCAGGTCAATTAATGTGTCTAGCGTTCCTGGAAGGTCGCAGGCTGTGAGATCATCTTTGATCTTAGGGGAAAGACCATCCAGGTATATAGCTTGCAGACATGGCTCCTCCCAATGGAGCTCAGTAGATAGGGTGCGAAACTCCAAGGTGTAGTCCATCAGGGAGCGACTACCCTGTCTGAGATGAAGGAATTCCATACTGACTTGCGTCTGCCACCCAGGGGTTTCGAAGACGGCTCAAAAACGTGCCAAGAAACTCGAAAGGTCCAGCAGCACTGGATCTGAGCATTCCCATAAGGAAGAGGCCCAGGCCAGGGCCTTCCCTTCAAGTAGAGATAGGATGTACGTTGTCTTGGTCAGAGCGTCTGGGAACAGTTGTTGCAGTCTGGGAAGCTGCAGTCCAGGTGTGAACCCTTGAGCCGAAACTACCCTGGTGTCAGAGTAGGTCGGGAGGCGGAGCCACAGACACAGGTTCTTCACCCGGGAACCAGGAACCCCCCAGGAGGAGCCCGTAGGGTCCTAGAACCTTGGGACTTAGGGAGCACAGTAACAGTCTCTATAGAAAAAGGCCTGGGCAAGGGTAACCCACAGAGTCCAGCAACAAGGAGCAGGAAGGCCCGGCGAGAGCGGGGCAGTCAGATAGAGTCTGTAGCCTGCTGAACAAGCAGTCAGTGAGCAGGCCCTGGATCTGTAGTATGCTGCGGAGCGGAGAGCAGACAGGTAACAGGACAGAGTCTGTAGCGTATTGTAGACTGTGACCAGCTGTAGGCAGGACTGGAGTCAGTAGCGTGCAATAGAGCCGGACCGGGCGGTGAGTAGAATGGAGACGAACCCAAGTCAGTCTGGCAGCCAGTAGAAGCAGTCTCAGGTGCAGGCAAAGGTCGGAGGCTGGTGGCAAGCAGGAACGGAGTCGGGCACAAGCTGAAGTCAATGGCGGGCGGCAGGCAGAAGCGGAGTCAGGAACAAGCTGAGGTCAGTGGCGGGCGGCAGGCAGAAGCGGAGTCAGGAACAAGCTGAGGTCAGTGGCAGGCGGCAGGCAGAAGCGGAGTCAGGAACAAGCATAGGTCAATGGCAGGCGGCAGGCAGAAGCGGAGTCAGGAACAAGCTGAGGTCAGTGGCAGGCGGCAGGCAGAAGCGGAGTCAGGAACAAGCTGAGGTCAACCGGAATGCAGAACAGCAGAAGCGCAACTAAGAACTACTAACAGTAGCGACCCTCGTTGCAAGGCAATGAGAAGGCAGACGAACGCCGGTTAAATCAGGCTTGGGGCGTGGCGTAGTTAACCCAGGCGGGGCCAGACTTCCGGCGACCGTGCGTCCATAATGCGCGTGGCAGCAGCAAGATGGCCCAGCAATGGCGGACGCCCCGAAGGCCCAGCGGAGCCGCGGGAGCGGCGTTCCCCCCATCAGAGGTGAGCCCTGAGCACAGCAGATAGAGGGGAAGCGGTGGAGACCGCAACAGTACCCCCCCCCTTTACGGCCCCTCTTGAGCGGGCCTGGCTTCTCTGGATGGTCCCGGTGGAACTGGTGCAGGAGATATTTGTCTAGAATATTACGGCTGGGCTCCCAGGTGTTATCTTCGTCACCAAAACCTTCCCAGGCCAGTAGATTACTCCCATCTGCGGTTGTGAAATCGGATGTCCAGGATGTCCCGTACTTGGTATGTAGGATCATCATCAACGGTTGTGGCCGCAGGATCCGGAGGTGTACGGTGATACCGGGAGAGGACCACAGGCTTGAGCAGTGAGGCGTGAAACACGTTGTGTACTCTGAAGGAAGAGGGGTAGCCGAAGCCGATACGATACCAATCCCACTCGTTCAGCCACTCGAAACGGACCACAGAACTTTGGTGCAAATCTTCGTGAGGGAAGTCGAAGGTGCAGATTCTTCGTACTTAGCCAGACTCTATCCCCAGGCTGAATATGGGAGCTGGCCGGCGATGGTGATCGGCAAGTCTGCTTAGCCCCTCAGCGGCCGCACGGAGAAGTTGTTTTCGTGTCATGTGCCACAAAGCCTGGAGTTGCTGGCCGTTACTTGAACAGCAGTGTGAGGCATCTGGGAGCCTCTAGCGGGGAGCGCAGTGGTCATAACGGCTTACCATATACCAGATGGAACGGAGATTTGCCCGTGGCAGCATGGACCTGGTTGTTATATGCGAATTCGGCCCAGGGCAAGAGCTCTGACCAATTGTCTTGCCTCTCATTAATGAAGGCCTGGAGGTAGGCTTTTAGAGTCCTGTTCATTCTCTCGGTTCTGTCCGTTGCTTTGAGGATGAAAGGCTGTGGAGAGAAACTAAGCTTAACCGCGAAGCATTTACAGAGGGCTCTCCAGTAGCGGGCCACAAACTGTGAACCTCTGTCCGAAACGATATCTTGAGGGAGGGCCGTGAAGCCTGAACACATGTTGGGCGAATAGGTGGGCCAACTCGGGTGCAGAGGGAAGCTTAGGCAGGGGAAACCAGATGGACCATTTTTGAGAAACGGTCAACTGTAACCCAGACGACCGTATGTCCCTGGGATGGAGGCAGGTCAACTATGAAGTCTGTAGCTATATGGGTCCATGGTTCAGTGGGAACCGGGAAGCGGGTGCAGGAGACCATATGGGGAGCCAGAGTTGGGTTTCTGTGAGCACAGGTAGGGAAAGAAGCCACATACGAGGCGACGTCACGCCGGATGTTGGGGCCACCAGTAATACCGGTTAACAAGCTCCAGGGTCCTCTCTCGTCCAGCGTGTCCTCCGATCAAGGAGTCGTGGGCCCAACGTAATGCAGTCAAACGTCCTGGCGCGAGAGCACCGTCCGGTCTTGTGAGAGGATGGTCATAGCAGAGAGACGAACCTTAGCGGGGGTCCAAGATGAATTGTGATGGCTCAATGTCCTCCTCGGCACAAGAGGTGTGAGACAAGCGCTTCTGCCCGGAGATTTTTAGCTAACAACAAGGTATAACAATACTAAGGGCAATTTAAAGTACAACTCCCTATATCACTGTATCAACATATAACAAAAATAGAGAGACATTTAACATCAATATAATATTTTATTAATATAGAAAAAAACCCCTTTCTATAACCCTACATAGACAAATTAAAAACTAAGCTAGCACATTCATCCACATACAACACAATAAAAACATTGCATGAAGTTTGAAAAATTAATGCGTAAATGTTTCTTTCATATTAGTATAATTATACATTCAATTCTATAAGTAACAATATGCAGAAATCACACATATGATAATTCAACATTTTAGAATCCATCTGTAATAGGTCCAACAAAAGATATCTTCGTTTCGCCTCTGTTATCTTGAGGCTTCCTCAGGGACTATTTTAATAGCGTTATACTTGCAGTCATGCACTGCAAAAAATAACAAAGCCATTATAAATCTTAATGGGTAATATATCATAATGTATTAACTCACACCTGAATGTTCCAATCTCGTATCAACATAATGTTTCCCACCAATGTTTAAAGATCCTTTTTTAATTAACGTTTTATAGTGAAATTTTTAATAAATGTAATAAATCAACTCATACACTGAACTGGCCCTGTAGAGCTCCTACCATCTACCTGGACAAACCTTATCCCCATACACAACTCTGTAAACAACTTCACATCCTGCATTCAAGCCACAGGCTACAATTGCAACAACCTCATATCCACAAGTTCAAAACAAAACTTCAAAAACTAAACGCTCCCATTGTTAATTGTATCCGTTAGAACCCAACTCACATTGCCATGTTCTATTCACCTGCAGCCAAATTCGGACACCCGAATGTTACAACAACATATCTATAAGAAGGTATTGTCAAGGCTGGATAATTCAAAATGCTGTTCCTGTGGCGTACATTCTTCAATTTATAATACAGTTGCACCTTTCTCTTGACGACAAAGCAAAGTTTTTGCCACATCAGCCGGCCCACATGTTCACAACTATCATGACGCTGTAATGATATAAAACCAAAGCATTAAAACCAACCTCGACAAACTGTTGCTTTCAAAACTTACTAGAACACCCTACCGCCACCATTATCCCGTACTCACGTTTCCTCGGAAGTGACGTAGATTAACGTCACCCACAGCCAATACAGATTTTCAAAGCATTGAACAACTTTATATAGAGAACACCATTCCATCCTCACAAATCAACGACCTCAACATTACTACACAACTTCACGTAGAAAAGGACCTTGCGTAATTAGTAGAAAAAAGCCGTCAATAATATAATCAAAGAATATTAATTAGAAAAAAGCATTCCACTCAATAGGTCCATTCAACCCATTCGGACTCACGGTGTGCCAACTAAAAATAAAGCGCTGTTCTGTTTTTCTCAATAATGTTGACAAGTCACCTCCATACTTGAGCGTGATCTGTTTGATCACGAAACACCGTATATCCTCCACAACATGATTTTTTTCCTACCCAGTGATTTACTAAAGGAGCATGTTCACGAAACCGATTTTATCCGACTTCGATGTTCGATGATGCGGTGACGTATAGGTCTTACTGTCTGTCCAATGTAAATTAAATTACATGGGCAGACAATTGCGTAAATACACCACTCGTGTTACAATCAAACACTTGGGGATGCGGTAAGGATATCTTAAATGCGGATGATCAAAAACTGACACTGCAGCGTAAGAGAGCACACCGAACAAGATCCGCATGGAAACTGTCCATGAGGGGAATTTAAATCTTCAGATGCTTGACGACCTTTCCAATTATCGTACAGTGAGTGGCGCTTTTTGATGGCAAATATAGGCTTGTCTATAAAACAAGGTAATGAAGACAAAAACGTGCCAATGAGTACGAATGACTTCTTTAATTTGATTGACTTTGGAGGAAAATGGAATAGTGCATATTAGCCTACTTGGAGATTCTTTTGGTGAATAAATCAATAAGTTATCCCTATTGGCGTACAATGCACGCTTATATGCTTTTTTAATGACGGACTTCGAATAACCTCGAGCAAGGAATCTCTCCTGTAATTGTATAGCCTGAATTCTTGAATTCTGCAGTGGAGGTACATAAACGCCTATACCGGAGGAACTGGCCCACCGGTATATTATCCTTTTTAGGCAGCAGGACGGTACTGTACAACAAAGTCAAACGACTGAAGAACAAGGCCCAGCGGGCTTGGCGGGGGTTCAGTCGTTGAGCCTGGGTCAGAAATTCCAAATTCTTATGATCCGTGTAAACGGTGGTGCTGTGTAAGGAGCCTTCGAGCCACTGTCTCCATTCTTCGAAGGCGAGTTTTATCGCCAGCCAACTCTTTATCCCCAATGGAATAATTACTTTCAGCGGCTGAGAACTTCCGGGAAAAGTACGAGCAAGGAAGGAGTTGTCCAGTATCAGAGTGCTGGCTGAGAACCGCTCCCACTGCGATGCTGGAGGCATCAACCTCCACGATGAACGGTCGTGAAGGGTCCGGGTGTCGGAGACAGACATCCGAGAGGAAGGCCTCCTTGAGATCAGAGAAGGCTGTGACTGCAGCATCCGGCCAGTGCTTAACATCTGCTCCTTTCCGGGTCAAGGCTGTAAGAGGAGCCACAAGGTGAGAGTAACGTGGAATAAAATGTCTATAAAAGTTCGCGAAAGCCCAGGAAGCACTGGAGGCTTGAGACCCGTGGGCTGGGGCCATTTTGGTGATGGCGGCTACCTTTTCTGGGTCCATACAAAGCCAGCTGCTGCTGAGATAATATATCCCAGGAAAGGTAGAGATTCGGCTTCAAAAACGCATTTCTCAAGCTTGGCATATAGATGATTGGCCCGGAGGGCCTGAAGAACCTGGCAAACATGCTGGGCGGTGAGAGTCTTATGTCTTTGGAGTAAATGAGGACATCATCCAAGTTGACTATTACGTGGAAATGGAGCATCTCTCGAAGCAACCTCGTTCATGAGGTGCTGGAAGACGGCAGGGGCATTACAACCCAAAGGGCATCCACGAGGTACTCGTAATGCCCATCACGTGTGTTGAATGCTGTCTTCCACTCGTCTCTGGGCGAATACGGATGAGGTTATAGGGCCCTCCTCAGTCCAACTTGGTAAAGATGCGAGCCCCTTGGAGACGGTCCAATTAGTTCCGGGATGAGCGGCAATGGATAGCGGTCTCGCTTGGTAATGGCGTTGAGACCACGATAGTCAATACAACGGTCCGTAGCGAACCATCCTTTTTGCCCACGAAAAAGAATCCACGCACCTGCCGGTGACCGGGATGGACGAATAAATCCCTTGGCTAGGTTTCTCGGGAAATGTACTGGGACATCGCCTTAGTCTCTGGCAGTGAGAGAGGATATACCACGGCCACGAGGCGGTGTGGTACCGGGAACCAAGATCAATGGGACAAGTCAAATGTCTGTGTTCCGGGAGAATCCCCGCCATCTCTTTGGAGAAGACATCTTGAAAACTTTGGTAGGCCCTCTGGCAGGAGATGCGAGGAACAGAGATGCAGAGAGTTGGGAGGACGAGGAAGACGTAAACATTGGTCAAAGCAGGCAGAACCCAGCTAACTAGCTGGAAGTCATCCCATCTGATGAAGGGGGAGTGCTGACGGAGCCACGGAAGTCCCAGCACCAATGGATGCACGGCTCATTCCAGGATGAGTAGGGAAATCTCCTCGGAGTGAATAGAACCCCGTTTGCAAGTCACGCTGTTGAAGACGGCGGTCAACCTTGCCTGCAATGTCCATTAAGTCATTCAACTCCTCAGGAATCTCCCGTCCTGCCTCAGTTCATCTTTAATCTGGCCAGCCAAGCCTTCAAGGAAGATCCCTTTAAGCAATCATCCTGCCAAGCCAGTTCATGGCCAGGGTCCAAAAGTTGATAATGTACTCCCGCTACCGGACGCATGCCCTGTCGGGAAGGTGGCAGGAGTTCTGAAGCCGCCGTGGACTGGCGTGCAGGGTCATCAAAGGCCAGGCGAAACTGAAGAAGGAATTCCTGAAGATTCCGTAGCAGAGGACCGGAGCGTTCCCACAAAGGGTAAAGGCCCATTCAAGCGCCTTGCCATCCAGGTAAGAAAAAATATAGGCCCTTTAGCCGCTTCAGTGGGAAACTGGGATGGTAGCAGAGTGAACCATACTTGACACTGGTCAGGACCCACGGCAGGACTTACTGTCCCCAGCGTACCTGCTAGAGCTGGCAATTGTGTATTGGGAACAGCGACTGGTACAGAAGGCCCTTGGTGAGTAGAAGCTTCTAGATGAGGAGACCAATTGGTCACACAGTGGGCAGCGAGAGTATCAATACAATGTTGCTGCTGTTGAAGGCGCTGCGCCATCCCAGGGATAGCCTGCGACTGGGAGACTCCGCCGAGTCCATGGCCTTGCAAACTGTTGCAGTCTGGGAAGCTGCAGTCCAGGTGTGAACCCTTGAGCCGAACTACCCTGGTGTCAGAGTAGGTCGGAGGGAGGCGGAGCCACAGACACAGCAGTCTTCACCCGGGGACCAGGTACACCCCCAGGAGGAGCCCGTAGGGTCCTAGAACCTTGGACTTAGGAGGCAACAGTAACAGTCTCTATAGAAAAAGGCCTGGGCAAGGGTAACCCACAGGGTCCAGCAGCAGGGAGCAGGAAGGCCCGGCGAGAGCGGGGCAGTCAGATAGAGTCTGTAGCCTGCTGAACAAGCAGTCAGGTGAGCAGGCCCGGGGTCTGTAGTATGCCGTCGGAGCGGAGCAGACAGGTAACAGGAACAGAGTCTGTAGCGTATCGTAGACTGTGACCAGCTGTAGGCAGGACTGGAGTCAGTAGCGTGCAATAGAGCCGGACCGGGGCGGTGAGTAGAATGGAGATGAACCCAAGTCAGGCTGGCAGCCAGTAGAAGCAGTCTCAGGTGCAGGCAAAGGTCGGAGGCTGGCGGCAAGCAGGAACGGAGTCGGGCACAAGCTGAAGTCAATGGTGGGCGGCAGGCAGAAGCGGAGTCAGGAACAAGCTGAGGTCAGTGGCAGGCGGCAGGCAGAAGCGGAGTCAGGAACAAGCTGAGGTCAATGGCAGGCAGCAGGCAGAAGCGGAGTCAGGAACAAGCTGAGGTCAGTGGCAGGCGGCAGGCAGAAGCGGAGTCAGGAACAAGCTGAGGTCAACCAGAATGCAGAACAGCAGAAGCGCAACTAAGAACTACTAACAGTAGCGACCCTCGTTGCAAGGCAATGAGAAGGCAGACGAACGCCGGTTAAATCAGGCTTGGGGCGTGGCGTAGTTAACCCAGGCGGGGCCAGACTTCCGGCGACCGTGAGTCCATAATGCGCGTCCTCGCGCGCGCGTGGCAGCAGCGAGATGGCCCAGCAATGGCGGACGCCCCGAAGGCCCAGCGGAGCCGCGGGAGCGGCGTTCCCCCCATCGGAGGTGAGCCCTGAGCACAGCAGATAGAGGGGAAGCGGTGGGAGACCGCAACAACAGTGCCGAGGTAAAGGCAAAGTGCATATTGCACTGGCTGAAAAACCCATGACAAGTGCTGAGGGTCCCTGCATAGTGGGGTGGAGCCGGTAAAGGAATTACCGGTCGTAGAGGTGCTTCAGAGGCCAATGAGCGGAAGGAGGAGTGGCCTGAAGAGAGGTGGTGGCCACAGAATCCAAGCGGGTGTTGAGGCGCTCCATAGAGGCCAACCAGAGATTCCAGGGTCTTCTGTTGTTCCAGCATTCTTTGGCCAGCCTGGGAATTGCCTGCAAGGCAGGAGCCTCTGCCGGATCCATGGCCTTGGCTAGCTATAACAAGAGTGGATCCTTGGGCCGGTGGAATAGGGAACCAATGGGGAGAGCCCCAGGGGACCCTTCCGATGGCAGATGAGGCTGTAGGAGACTCGAGACCCCACAGGACCTTCACCACTACCAGCCCTCGTTCCCTGCAGGTTGAGCCATTGGGTACCAGGGCCTGCTGGACTTACGTGGGTTTCAGGCAGGGTGGTGACACTGGAGTCCGGCAGGCAAGGATCTAGGCAGACAGCTTATCTGGTAGTCAGGCTGGCAAGGGTCTTGGCAGGCAGCGTATCTCGTAGTCAGGCAGGCAAGGGTCTTGGCAGGCAGCGTAGCTCATAGGCAGGCAAGGGTCTTGGCAGGCAGCGTATCTCGTAGTCAGGCAGGCAAGGGTCTTGGCAGGTGGTGTAGCTCATAGTCAGGCAGGCAAGGATCTAGGCAGACAGCATATCTGGTAGTCAGGCTGGCAAGGAACTTGGCAGGCAGCATATCTCGTAGTCAGGCAGGCAAGGGTCTTGGCAGGCAGCATATCTCGTAGTCAGGCAGGCAAAGGTCTTGGCATGGAGAAGCAGGAGACAGGAATCAGGAATCAGTTGAAGGCGAATCCAAACAGGAACTGGAGCCAGGAGTAGCCAAGGCAAGACCTGAGAAGCAGGCCCTGCCTTAAATAGTTACAGGCTTGGGGGGAGGAGTCTGGGCCCCTCCCGCAGTGACCCCTGAAAAGAGATCAGGTGGCGCGCACCTGAGAAGCTGGGGGTCAGAAGGAAAGCAAGAGCAGGAGCTGCCGGCGTGCCATCCTGCATGCGGTGTCGGCACAGCAGCTCGGGAGGAAGGCCGCGGTGCAGCTCTCCAGCCACGACCGCCAGCTGAAGCGAGGTTCCCGGGTCCGAGGAGGTGGAGTCGGCTGTGCCGGTAGGTGGGGGAGTCTGGCTGCGGTCCCGTTCGGCTGACTTTCTCAACAGATACCTAGCTTGACCCCCTGCTTCGCCTGACTATGCTTCTGATTGATACCTGGCTTGACTCCTGCTTCACCTATGCTTCTGATTGATACCTGGCTTGACCTCTGCTTCGTTTACTACGTTCCTGCTTGACTCCTAGACTGACCTTTGCCTTGCCTGACCATCCTCTTCTTGACTCCGGTTTGACTCGTGTCCATTTGCCACATCTCCTTGCCTGCCGCCTGCCCTGACCCCAGTCTGCTCTACCACGCCTCTGCTGAATCTACTCTGGACTTGCCCTTTCAGTCTCCGGCCTGTTCTTACTCTGGCGACCCCTGTCTGCTCCGCGTTTCCTTTGGTGCCCAGGTCTCCTGGACACAGCCTTGTCTGGACGTTTTCTGTTCTCAGTCACCACTGCTGGCCCCTGGCTGATGCACTCATCGCCTCCGGGAAGACCTCGGATGGAGGCCCACCTAAGACCAGCCGGCCCAAGGGCTCAATTTGCGGGGAATGAGGGTTGGTATTGGTGAAGCTTCAGCTGGCCTCCGTCAATCAGCCAGCTCCACCTACCAATGGTGGGGACCTGTAGGGCTAGCCCTGCGGGTAGCGTCAACTCCACCTCGGTCTGAGGGTCTCCAGCACAACACCCGCAGGTTGAGCCCTTGGGTACCAGGGCTGGCAGGACTTAGGCGCAGGCCTTCCCAGTGATCCCAGGTAGTGAGTAGATGAAGCGAAGGTGAGGTCCAACAGAAGAGGCTGGCGTTGGACACAGCGCAAGGCCACAGGCGGGGAGCCAGATGCCAGTCAAGGAGTCAAGGCAGGCAGAGTTCAAGCAGAATCGAGTACCAGGCAAGGAGTCAGGGCAGGCGGAGTTCAAGCAGAGTCGTGTACCAGGCAAAGAGTCAGAACCAAGAGAAAAATCCAAAGGAGCTAGGTGAAGGCAGGAACCAGAGACAGGAACAAGGGTGGTGGAACTGAAGATCAGGAACACAGGAACGCAGACAACTCGCACTCTACTGGAGAGCAGGACCCGTTGCTGAGGCAAAGTGAGAGCAGAGAGGCAGAGTTTAAATACCCTATTAGGCTGACGTCATCAATCCGGGCCGTGGGGAACTTTCCCGCCACTGGACCTTTAAATCCTGCACTTCAGCGCATGCGCACCTAGGGAGATAACCACAAGGAGCAGGAGTCGGCGGCGTCCTGGGCACCGCCGGGGTAGGCCCGAGCAGCATCTCAGACCAGGAGCGGCAGCTGAGTCGGGCCTCAAGCTGATGCAGGTGAGGGGGCCCAGTTGCGGGCCGGTACGGCCGGGATTCCTAACAGTACCCCCCCTTTACGCCCCGACTTAGAAGGCCCGGGTTTGTTAGGATGCGAGGTGTGAAACTGATGGACTAGTGTCTTATCAAGGATGTTGGCTGCAGGTTTCCACATGTTTTCCTCGGGGCCAAAGCCCTCCCATGCGATCATGTATTCCCATTTCCTGTGATGGAGTCGTATGTCCAAAATCTCCCTGACCCGATAGATCTCTTCTTCAGCAGTTAGGTCCTGTGGTTCTGTGATCCTGCGGTGTGGCCAAGAAGACACCAGGGGTTTAAGGAGGGAGACGTGGAACGTGTTATGTATCCTTAATGAGGATGGTAACCTCAGGTGATAGGTAACTGGGCTGATTCATTCTGAGATGGAGAAGAGACCAATGTACCAGTGAGCCAGTCTCATAGACGGTACCCGGAGCCGGATATGGTAGGTGCTAAGCCATACCCGGTCTCCTGGACTGAAGAGATCATTGATGCTTATTGGCCGTCTTTTCTGCCTCCTCGCTGCCCTTTGCAGACGACCTTGAGTGTGTTTCACAGGGTATGCAGTTGCTGGGTGATAAGTTGGACTGCAGGTGAAGGCACCGGAAGTGCCTTTGGAAGTGGTGGCACTGATTGCTTCCCTAAACCACCAAGAAGGCGAAGAGCCGATGGGAGACTGGACGTGTGAGTTGTGTGAAAACTCGGCCCATGGTAATAGTGTGGACCAATTATCCTGTCCGCTGTTCACAAAGGCTGGTAGAAAGGTTTTTAATATCTGGTTCGTGCGTTTGGCTTGGCCGTTGCCCTGAGGATGGTATGCTGTGCTAAAGTCAAGTTGGATGCCGAACTTCTTGCATAAGGAGCGCCAAAAGTTGGCAGTGAACTGCACTCCACAGTCTGACGCGATTGCTGGGGAAGTCCTGTTAGTCTGAAAATGTGTTGAGTGAATAGTTGGGCCAACTCTGGGGCAGACGGCAGGTTGGGGAGAGCGGTGAAATGGACCATTTTGGAAAAACTATCTATGACTATCCAGATAAAGTGGTGACCATTGGAGGGCAAACAGATCTACCACGAAGTCCATAGATAGGTGAGTCCATGGTTCTATGGGGCTGGGTAGAGTCTGGAGTAGACCCCACAGTCACCCTGTGAGAGGTTTCTGTTGGGCACAGGTTGGGCAAGATTCGACATACTCCTTGACATCCCTCTCTACTCGGGGCCACCAGTAGTAGCATAACAGTAGTTCGAGAGTGCAAGGTCTCCCGGAGTGTCCGGCAGTGAGGGAATCATGAGCCCAGGATAACACCTTGGCTGTAGTCAGAGGGGACCACTGTCTTCCCTGGCGGAGCAGTCTGGGTGACCACTAGGACCACTTTGCTGGGTCGATATATACTGGGGGGTAGAAAGTCCTCTGGCTCAAAGGCTCTAGGAGCGCATCAGCCTGTGTATTCTAAGTGGCTGGTCGATAGCGGAGAGAGAAGTCAAATCTACTGAAGAAGAGTGACCTGCAGGCTTTGCAGGGATTCAATCGTTAGGCGTGGAGAAGATATTTAAGGTTTTTGTGATCCATGAAGACTGTAATGGTATGCTGAGCCCCCTCAAGCCACTGCCACCATTCTCGAGTGCCGTCTTGATGGCCAGGAGCTCCTTGTCCCCTATTCTGTAGGGGAGAACTTCCGGGAGAAATAGGAGTAAGGTAGCAGGGCCCCATTTGGAGAAAGTTGGCTCAGGACTGACCTCACTGTTGTATCGGAGGCATCTAACTCTACCACAAATGGGCGTGTGGGGTCCAGATGCCGAAGACAGGTGTCCTGGAGGAAGACACGCTTCAGTTTCTCAAAAGCCGTAATCGCCTCGGGTGGCCATTGCTTGGTATTGGCCCCTGCTTGGTGAGGGCCATGAGAGGAGTTACTAGGCCGAGAATAACCAGATCCATTCTGACCAATTCACCTACCCTTGCCCTTCTATTGCCCAGCTATGTCTTTCCTAAATGAAACTTTCTTTTAACCCTCTGTCTCTAAATGTTTCCCCAGCTTCCTTCCTGTATGTATGCCTATCTCAGATTTTCATTATTTATTTATGAATGTCAAACCTGTACACCATTATGAACTAGTGATTCTCACATAGAATGATCATAAAATACATAAAATAAATAAATTCTCCTCAAAACATTTATGTTCTAAAAATTTCCCAAAGCAGTACTTACCGATTCTCTTCAGCCACCAGCAAGGTAATTCTCTCCTCTCAGTGTTCCCATTGGATTGTAGATTACTGAGTTCTTCCCCTTCGATATATCTTATGCTTCTAAGGCAAGTTAGTAGAAAACAATCCCTTTGGAGATTTACACTTCAGTTAGTTAGCCTGAGTGACTCACTGCTATTCTGATTAACAAGTGTTGGTACCTAATCAGACAATCACACTACCCTAACTCCTTTCCAAGGTGAGTAACTAAACCTTTTCAACCTTTTTACTTAGGAAAGCACAG
The DNA here is from genome assembly GCF_901001135.1 of Rhinatrema bivittatum. Taxonomy (NCBI): domain Eukaryota; kingdom Metazoa; phylum Chordata; class Amphibia; order Gymnophiona; family Rhinatrematidae; genus Rhinatrema; species Rhinatrema bivittatum. Next base: position 4,531 of record NW_021821116.1, on the reverse strand, counting down.
CTCCTAGTTTTTTTCTACCTTCTGGCTAGCTTTTTAATACAACAAACAAAACTCCTAGCTTATGTCTTCTTCTGATTAGATGTTGCGATTCCGGTCGCCAGACTGGCGACCGGGTCCCTACCTCTTTGCCGGCTTCCCCGACCCTGCCGCGCTCCTCCGAGGCTCGGGCCTGCCCGACAGCATGGCAATGGCGTCTCCCTCGTGGAGACGCCGTCGAGGCTCGTTTCCAGCTCCTCCCCCTGCTGGGGAACACGCGCGCGCGAGGAGACAGCTCTTTAGGTCCAGCACCCGGAAGTGCTGAACCGCCCTTTTTCTGACGTCAGACGCTGGCCCTCTATTTAAACCAGCCTCACTCTCTCCTTCCTCGCCTTGCAACGAGGTCGCTCCTGTGAGTACTTAGTTGCTTTCCTGCTGGATCCTGCTTGTTCCTGTTGTGTCTTGATTCCTGCTTGCTCCTGTGTTCCCTGCCATGCTCCGTTCCTGTTTGTTCCAGTTCCGTCTGTTCCTGCCTGTTCCCTGTGGCTTCGCTCCTGCATTTCAGCATCCTCTTGCCTTCAGCCAGCCTCGACCACCGGACTTCTGCTCGACTCCTCTTGCCTTCAGCCAGCCTCGACCACCGGACTTTCTGCTCGACTCCTCTTGCCTTCAGCCAGCCTCGACCACCGGACTTCTGCTCGACTCCTCTTGCCTTCAGCCAGCCTCGGACCACCGGACCTTCTGCTCGACTCTCCTTGTCTTCTGCCAGCCTCGACCACCGGACTTCTGCTCGACTCTTCTGACTTCAACCTGCTTCTACCTTCAGATCTCCTAAGGTCCCAGCGACCCGGACCCCCTATGGGCTCCTCCTGGGGGGGTCTCGGGTTTTCCAGGACGAACACTTCCTTCCCTTACGCCAGACCTGTTCCGCCTCCCGGCTCCTTCCCACCGACCGGAGTCCTCTCTCCAGTCAGCCGGCCCAAGGGTCCACAAACAGACTTTCTCCACAACAGTAGATATTTAAAACAAACACACAAAACTCCTAGCTTTTCTCTGCTTCTGATTAGTTATTGTTATGATTTTGAATGTGAATCCACAGTAGACCGTGGTCTTACCTCCTGAGGATGATAACCCCTGTAGTGTTTGCTAGCGAGCGGCGTCTCTCTGGCCAGTCGAGAATAGACAGCAACAAACAAGTCCAGATCCGGTCCGGTATCAAGGCAGGCAGCAGACAGAGAAGTCCAGGTCCGGTCCGGTATCAGGGCAGGCAGCAAACAGGGACGTCCAGGTCCAGGTCCTCATATTGGGAATTATCCGGTAAGACAGATGGGAATGTTCGCTTAAGCCTTCTAGGAGGGCCAAGATAGGAATCGCTGGTTTCAATAATGGGATGTGAAATACATCATGAATGTGCAAGGTAGGGGGTAACCGCTAGTTATTTGTTTTTTCAATCGGAAAGGGTCCAATAAATCGAGGTGCGAATTTTAGGGAAGGAGTGAGTAACTTGATGTTTCGTGTGCTAAGCCACACCAAATCTCCAGGTTTAAGTGGTGGTTCCCTTCTTCTTCTCTTATCAGCTTGCTCCTTCATCTTACTGGATGCTTGTTGTAATAGGGCTTGGGTCTTCTCCCATAATGTAGTCATGGACTGAGCTACCCGGTCTACTTGCGGACAGGCGGAAGAGTTAGGAAAGGGAAGCGGAATCCGTGGCTGTCTCCCAAAAACCAGGAAGAAGGGTGAGAATCCAGAGGCCTGATGAACATGATTATTATGCAACATTTCTGCCCATGGCAATAAGACGGCCGAATTGTCTTGGCGTTGGTTGACATAACATCGTAAAAAAGTCTTAAGTGTTTTGATTGATCCGTTCTGTTAACCCATTGGATTGAGGGTGATAGGCGGAGGAAAGGAAAAAGCTTAGATCTATCTTAAACTTCTTGTAGAGCTCTTTCCAATATTGTGCCGTAAACTGTACTCCCCTATCCGACACAATACTAGAGGGAGGCCATGGATTTGAAAGATGTGTTGAAAGAAACAATTGGCCCAATTCAGGTGCAGATGGTAAGGGCAGGCAAAGGAGTGAAATGTGGCCATACGAGAAAAGCAATCAATGACGACCTAAATAATGGAATTGCCCTCAGAGGGGGGAAGATCCGTAATAAAATCTGTTGCAATGTGTGTCCATGGTTGGTCTGGAATTGGAAGAGGTTGTAACAGTCCACTGGGTCGTTGTCTAGGAGTCTTTTGGGCAGCACAGATGGGACACGATTCAACATATCCTTGGACGTCACTTGCCCACCTTGGCCACCAATAATGACGAGACAGAAGCTTCATGGTTCCAAGTCTGCCAGGATGTCCGGAAAAGAGTGAGTCATGGGCCCAACGTAATACCCGTAGTCTGGAACGTTTTAGTACTACTGTTTTGCCCACATGAACAGGGAAGGTGGCTGCTAGTATTATTTGAGCTGGGTCAATAATATGTCGGAGCGATTCAGGAGTGTCCTCCGGAAGAAAACTCCTAGATAAAGCATCAGCACGTATGTTCTTCTCAGACGGCCGAAAATGTAGCTTAAAGTTGAATCTACTAAAAAATAGCGCCCAGCGGGCTTGGCGTGGATTGAGGCACTGGGCCTGAGACAAATAAGCCAGGTTCTTGTGATCTGTATAAATGGTAATAGGAAATTTGGCCCCTTCCAAAAGATGTCGCCATTCCTCGAGTGCCGTCTTAATGGCCAACAACTCTCGGTCCCCGATAGTATAGTTCTTTTCTGCAGGGGAAAATTTCTTGGAAAAATATGCACATGTGTACAACCCTCCAGAGTCACAAGGTTGTAAAAGAACAGCCCCAACACCTAAGGTGGACGCATCAACCTCCAGAATAAATGGTTTCTCTGGATCAGGACGTTGTAAACATGGTCTTAACAAATTCTTTTTTCAGGGATTGAAAGGCTTGGATAGCCTCAGGAGGCCAAACCCGATTCGGGGCTCCCCGCTTGGTTAAGGCAGTTTAATGGTGCTACTAAAGTATAATAGCCAGAAATAAATTGACAATAATAATTGAAAAATCCTAAAAATCGTTTGCAAAGCCTTGAGCTCTACCGGTTGAGGCCAGTCCAGAATCGCTTTAAGTTTTTCAGGGTCCATAAGGAGACCTGTCCGAGATACAATATATCCCAAAAGGGTAACTGTTGCTGATGAAAGAGACAGTTTTCCAATTTGCATATAACCTGTTCTCTTGAAGACGTTGGAGGACTTGTTTGATGGAGTTTGGTGTTGCACTTCATCTTTCGTTCTATCTGTCGGAAATGATGCTGCTTGGAGAGATCAGTGCATCCGGCATTGATTTAAGAAGCCACGACATTGTTGAGGGTCTCCATTAAAATGTGGTGGAGGTTGCAAATCGTATCGGAGGAGCGGGCACTGAGGGAACTGGGTTTGCAGCAGCAGCCACCGAGAGAGCATCCATGCGAGCCACCAATCTTTCCAATACCCCCGTAACTTGATCCAAGGCTCCTTGCTGTTGCTGAATACGCGTCGTTAAGCCAGGAATGGCTTTGTAGGGCTGAAAGGTCTACAGGATCCATGGCCTTGGCTATCTGTTATGATTTTGAATGTGAATCCATAGTAGACCGTGGTCTTTCCTCCTGAGGATGATAAACCCCGGTAGTGTTGCTAGCAAGCGGCGTCTCTCTAGCCCAGTCGAGAATAGACAGCACACAACAAGTCCAGATCCGGTCCAGTATCAAGCAGGCAGCCAGAAAGAGAAGTCCAGGTCCAGTCCGGTATCAGGGCAGGCAGCAAACAGGGAAGTCCAGGTCCGGTCCGGTGTCAAGGCAGGCAGCAAGCAGGGAGTCCAGGTCCAGTCCGGTATCAAGGCAGGCAGCAAACAGGGAAGTCCAGGTCCGATCCAGTATCAAGGCAGGCAGCAAGCAGGGAAGTCCAGGTCCGGTCCGGTATCAGGGCAGGCAGCAAGCAAGGAAGTCCAGGTCCGATCCGGGTATCAAGCAGGCAGAAAGCAGAGCAGTCCAGGGAACAGTCCGAGTCAGAGCACAAGCACTAGCAGAAACACACAGGAACACCAGCACAAGCAAGCCTGTAGCCGAAGCGAGATTTATTTAATTTATTTATTTATTTATTTAACATTTTTATATACCCGACCTTCATGAAAGAAAATTCATATCAGATCGGTTTACAGATAACATGAGGGGAATAACAAAGTCAACCATATAACAAGAAATGAAAGTTACATATAACAAGGGGTATTAACCTGGAGGGCTAGGATAGCCGGAGCGATAGAAGGCATAACTGAACAAATTAGATAATACAATAATATGATGAGAAGAGGCATAAGTGTATAGGCTACACTTGTCAGAGAGTTTAGGTAGGAGTCAGTGTCTGAATTAGTGAGGAATTGCTGGAACTGTAGGTTAAGTGAAGGCCTGGAATGAAGAGCCATGTCTTAAGTTTTTTGCGGAAGGTAAACGGGCATGGTTCTAATCTGAGATTGTGCTGGGCTCAAGTCTTTAAATAGTTGAAGTTCCCGCGCAAACGCGGG